>NC_064812.1:74147236-74159216 GCF_023721935.1 Panthera uncia
TTATATAATATATATTAAATATTAATTATTTTATATATACAAAATAATTAATATATTATATATATTATATATATATGTATATATATATATCACTTAAAATGTTTTACATAAGGAGCACCTGGGTGGCTCAGTCAGTTAAGGGTCCAACTCTTGATTTCAGCTCAGGTCATGATCTCCCGGTTCACAAGTTCAAGCCCCAAATCGGACTCTGCGCGGACAGTGCAGACCCTGCTTGAGATTCTCTCTCTGCCACTGCCCCGCTCACGCATGCTCTCTCTCTCTCCTTCTCTCTCTGCCTCTGCCCTGCTCATGCGTGTTCGCTCTCTCTCTCCTCTCAAAATAAATAATACAAAAAACTTCAAAGTAAGAGAATGTTCTACATAATCAATTAACCTTTCCTGTTTTAATTTGATTAAAATTAGCCCATAAATATCCTCAGTGTATTGCATAATTCTGGATGCATAGCAGGTCTTTAACACATAAGGACTGAATAAATTAGCTATTTAGAAAGTTTCAATATTTTGGAATTATAAATAGTGATGAAATGAATGTGTTTGAATCTATAAGTTACTTAAGTATCTTTACATACCTAAGATTTCTAGAAGTTGAGCTGAGTCCAACAATAGCATGGATGTTTTTGAAGCTCTTTCTTTTTTTTAATTTTTAATGTTTATTTATTCTTGAGAGAGAGAGAGAGAGACAGAGCATGAGTCGGGCAGGGGCAGAGAGAGAGGGAGACTCAGAATCGGAAGCAGGCTCCAGGCTCCGAGCCGTCAGCACAGAGCCCGACGCGGGGCTTGAACTCACGGACCGTGAGATCATGACCTGAGCCGAAGTCGGACGCTCAACAGACTGAGCCACCCAGGCGCCCTGATGTTTTTGAAGCTCTTAATTCATGATCAGATTTTATGAAATTGGGCAAATCGTATGAGGCTAATCCACTGAAAGAAAGGGAAAACTATTGTCCAGACCGTGCGAGGAGGCAAGGGGTCACTGGTTGAGCCTCTCAACAAAATGTGTGCTGACTGATGAGACACAAGACTTATTGGAGACATGCTGTCTAGTTCAGAGCCTGGGGGCTGCCCTTACAAGCACACAGTCTCGCTGCTTTGCTGAAACTCGGGGAAGTTGTGTGACCCGTTCGATTCTGTTCAAGAAAAGACAGAAGGAGAAGAATACACATCCTGGGCAGCACTGGCCACATAACCCTCTCAAGCGCTCTCATAAGTGGGCAGAACAGTGAGAATTCACATCTCTCCCTAAGATCTCTGCTTAATTACACTCCTATACTATCCACAAGATTCGTTAAAAAGGTAACACAGTAGCACGAAAACCCCAGAAAACCCCAGAAGCCAGACTCCTATATTTGATAGGAGGTAATATATTAAGAGGATTGAAAAGAGATTTCCTGCTGTCAGTTTTAAAAAGAGTTTAAACTATTTTTCTCTCACAGGAGAAGAGTTCAGTCCTTGTTTTTTTTTTTTTGCATTACTTGGTCTAGCAGCACAGGGCTTTTTTTGTGGGGTTGCGTCTTCCGAACATTCAGGCTTTAAACCTCACACACGTTGTTGAATGTTGGCTTGGGGAGGTGTGTCCAGTGGGGACTCCCCATTTTCAAATCCCACCCTGTGAGGAGTGTGACACATTCTCACCTCTTCCTCTGCCTCAGGTTTACGTCTTCTCCTCTCAGAGAACCCTATTTTCCACTCCAGAGCATTCTCCTAGATGCTGGTGCATAGCTGAATTCACTCCTGAAAGGGATTCTCTGTCATACTCTGGCTAGGTCAAGGACGAAAGTCCTTATCTCTTTTACTCTACTCTTCTGGAGTTGAAGGTTTTAATCTGATTCTTAACGTTTTTCATTCTCTCTTTCTCTTCATTTCCTACCACAGCCCGAGCAGCTATCCGCAATATGGTTTGGATATTTTTAAAGCTGTTGACAGATGGGAAGCGGCTGTTGAGAGAACTAATGATCACAGAAATGACTCGGGGGGGGGGGGGGGTGGACGTGTGTGTGTGCGCACGGTGGTGGTGGTGTGCGTGTCTAGGTATCTTTTTTTAACGTTCATTCATTTTTGAGAGAGAAATAGAGGCGGGCGGAGGGGGAAGGGGGGGCAGACGATCCGAAGCGGGACTCAGGCTCATCACGACCTGAGCCAAAGTCAGATGCTTCACCCACTGAGCCACCCAGGAGCCCTCTAGGTCTCCTTCAATATGAAATACACCCCAGCGAGGGCAGCACCCACGACCACGCCTAGCACACAGCAGGCAATCGATAAGTATTAGTTGATTGATAAACAGTTGGTAGTTTACTGTTATGCATTCCCCCCAAGTCGAGATCAATTCACTTCTCTTTCTTTTTTTTTTTTTTTTTAACATTTATTTATTTTTGAGACAGAGAGAGACAGAACATGAACGGGGGAGGGTCAGAGAGAGAGGGAGACACAGAATCTGAAACAGGCTCCAGGCTCTGAGCCGTCAGCACAGAGCCCAATGCGGGGCTCGAACCCACCGACAGTGAGATCGTGACCTGAGCCGAAGTCGGACGCTTAACCGACTGAGCCACCCAGGCGCCCCAATTCACTTCTCTTTCTCATCCACGAGTTCTGGTTTCTTTGGGGATCAAAGTCCTTTTAAACATCATTAACAACGAAACACCCCAATCTCTGAGGATTCTGGCAAGAGAGAATAGGAAAGCATTCTGTCTCTGAAATACTTTGATGGTTAAAAAAAAAAAAAAGGCTCGGCACACTTCCCTATCCCTTGGAATCATGATGCGGCGGAAGACGTTGGCGACTGATGATAACCACGACTGCGTGCGTGCACGTGCGTGTGCCCAGGACGGTGGCCACAAACACGCGGCCCCTCATGTTTCGCCATCCTAAGAGTCAGAGATCACTCTGGTCTGCGTCTGGGTCAGAACTCTCTATCCAGTCGTGATTTTCCCTCTGGCGCTGTGTGATTTTCCCTCTGGCGCTGTCTTAGGAAGCCGACCCAGGGGGCTCGTTGGGCAGGTTCAGCAAGGTCTGACTGTCCCCGGCCCCTCCCCAGGGTCAATCAATTCCTAGAGACAGCGAATGACTCCCCTGGGAGCATGCATTTCACATGCGACCCAAAGCCCACACCCCACCACCTAACCTTTGCTCCCACACTGGGACCACTACCCCCAGGCCCAGGTAACTGTCAGCTAGCTCGCCCCAGGCCCCAGAGCCGGCTGACGTCATCCTGACATTATCCGCCTTGCCTGCAGAAACCACCAGAAAGCTGTGGCCCATGTTTTCCCCTCCCGCCCCACCCTACCCCCAGCACTTCCTGGCGTGGCCTGGAGCTCTCTCTTCTCGGGGGAACTTCTTGTTTTCAACGGCTGTTGTCTCCTCCTCTGTTGGCCTCGCTCCACTTGAGTACGCTGAGTTCAAAACCCACACTTGGAAACATACTGCTGAGGCCTCCGGAGCCTGGATGGCACCCCACGTTAGCTCTCCCTACTTCCTGCCTCAGCACACACTTTGTCTTGTTGGCCGGCCTCGCTCTCCTCTCCGTCCCTATCCCTGCTTTCCACGAGTTTCTCTTTTATTGGCCACTCCTGTAATTTCCCTAGGCTGCTGCGTTAATGGGCCAGGGACGGGACGCGGTAACAAAGCGCCACAACCGGGGTGGTTTCGACAGCAGAAATTTAATCGAGCGCAGGTCTGGAGGCCCGGAAGTCGGAGATCAAGTTGTTGGCGGGTTTGTTGTTGTTGTTCCCAGAGCTTGAGGGAAGGATCTGCTCCAGGCCTCTCTCCTGGGCTTGCCCACGGTCTTCTTCTCCCTGGGGCTCCTGACATAGTCTTCGGTCTATTCACGTTCTCTCTCTTCCCAGGATGTTCTTTCTATAAGGGCCCCTGTTATATAGGGTTAGGGACCTGCCTGTGCAGTCCCTCTTGGCTTAACTAATTACATCTGTAACAACCCCATTTCCAAATAAGGTCACATGCTGAGGTCCCCGAGGTTAGCATTTCAGCATACCATTTTGGGAGAACACAATTCCTTTTTTTTTTTTTTTTTTTTAATTTTTTAACGTTTATTTATTTTTGAGACAGAGACAGAGCATGAACGGGGGAGGGTCAGAGAGAGGGAGACACAGAATCCGAAACAGGCTCCAGGCTCTGAGCTGTCAGCACAGAGCCCGACGCGGGGCTCGAACTCACGGACCACAAGATCATGACCTGAGCCGAAGTCGGCCGCTTAACCGACTGAGCCTCCCAGGCGCCCCGAGAACACAATTCCACCCTAACAGTTCCCAACGCCAAAATCCAATTCCCTAGTTGCATTTATCAGGGTTATAATTTGAATACTGAAATCAGATCTCACCGATGGGGGAGGTTGTTAAAAAAAAAAAAAGCCACACAGATCTCTGCACTCCATTCCACATCTGGAGAAAGCCAGTCTCGGGGTGTCAGGCAAGGCCCTGAGATGGTCTGCACCCACAGTGTCTCCCAAAGCATGCCAGTCACAGTTTGGGCGCTTATTTTCCCCCCGCTGGGAATGCCGTAACAGCCTCCTCATAGGTTTGCCTCCTCATCAGTTTTCCTGTCTCACACTGCTCACTGGTTGGACTTCATCATGTGATTTTCTGACATTGTGTTTTAATTTTTTTTTCATATTTATTTATTTTTAATTTTTAAAAATTTTTTAATGTTTTATTTATTTTTGACAGAGAGACAGCATGGGTGGGGGAGGGTCAGAGAGAGAGAGGGAGGCACAGAATCCGAAGCAGGCTCCAGGCTCCGAGCCGGCAGCACAGAGCCCGACGCGGGGCTCGACCCCACGAACTGTGAGATCGTGACCTGAGCCGAAGTCGGCCGCCCAACTGACGGAGCCACCCAGGTATCCCTTGATTTCACGCTTTCATTTCACAAACGCATTGGCCCAACTGTGTGCCTGGTTCCTAATGAACTATTACATGATTTATTCCTCATAACAACCCAGGGAGGGGAGGACCACTCTTACCCCTATTTTGTAGCTGAGCACGGTAAGTAGAGCTGGGGTAGAAAGCCAGGCAACGTGGCTCCTCTGTCCAAGGGCCGCCACCTCTCTGCTGAACCGCCTGGCCTGAGGCCCCCTCGAATGCGTAGGGCCACCACCCGCGTGCTCTAAGAAAGTTCCTTCTCCTCACCCAGGAGCCCATATTTTCTCCACGAGGTGGCTCATCCTAGTTGCCTGGGTTCCCCAGCTGCTGAGCACCTGTACGTCCAGTGGGTCTCAAAGGGTGGTCCAGACTCAGCAATATCGGCTGCTGTTCTTGGGTCCCTCCCCAGACCCTCACCCCAGAACTAGAAACTCAGGGTCGGGGGCAGTGATCTGTTATAATGGATCTTTTCTTTTTTCTTTAAATTTATTCATTTATTATTTTTTAAAATTATTTTTAATGTTTATTTTTAAGAGCGAGAGACAGGGCACAAGCGGGGGGAGGGGGGCAGAGAGAGAGAGAGACACACACAGAATCTGAAACAGGCTCCAGGCTCCGAGCCGTCAGCACAGAGCCCGACGCGGGGCTTGAACTCACAGACCGCGAGATCGTGCCCTGAACCGAAGTCGGACGCTTAACCAACAGAGCCACCCAGGCGCCCTAAATTTATTTTTGAGAGAGACAGAGACAGTGGTGAAGTGGAGGAGGGGAAGAGAGAGAGAGAGAGAGGGAGAGGGAGACAGAGAATCCCGAGCAGGCTCCACGCTGCCAGCGCACAGCCCGACGCAGGACTCGAACCCACAAAGCCACGAGATCATGACCTGAGATGAAGCCGGGAGTCAGATGCTTCACCGATGGAGCCACCCAGGCGCCCCAGTTTTAAAAAAATTCCGGGTGATTTTGACGCGATCTTGAGTTTGAGTAGCAGGGCCCTCCTTCTACCGGGCTGGGGGGCTCTGCCCTTTGGTGTTTCCCACGCTACTCTGCCCCTGCCTCTTGCCTGCTGCGTCCCTTCTCGGAAGCTTCTCTCTGCAGAGTCTCCTGTCCGCCTGCCAGCGCCCCTGTCTCCCTGCAAAGCCAGTCCCGGATGCCACTTCTTTACGAAGACTTTTGTCTTCATCTCCACGCCTGTTCCTGTAACCAGCTTCGCCATCTCCCCTGGGAAGGATCTTCTTCACATTTTCCACCTCTTTTTTCCCGTATGATAGGTTTCTGGCATTAAGCATCCCTGTACTTGTCTCCTTAAAGCAAGGAATTTGAGACTCACCGTCCATGTCCCTAAGGCGTCTGCTACATTTCCTGTCCTCAGGGAAGTGTTCGGTAAAGCACTGCACTGAATGACTACTGTTAGCCCACCGAGCACCCTATTTAAAGAGCACCCTATTTAAAGTGAAGCGCAAGGACAAAAAAGAGATTAGGAGTGTGCTGAGCCACGTTTAAAACGTCTTACCAAGTAGGATTCAAAATGAATTCTCTGACAGGGCAAACGTTTTTTAAATGATTCCATTTATCTCCTTTACGTCAAAACGTCTGTGGTGTGGCTCTCCCCGGCTGCCCAAAGACTTCCACACTTGACATGCTCCCAATTCTTTCTCACATACCCCATAGCCCACATCCAAATGACTTTTCCAGAGCCGTTCAGATTTGACAATTCACCATCGAGCGTTCAGAATTGAATGTAGTGCTTCCACGTGGTCTGAATTGCACGTTAGGAAAGAACGTCTTTGGTTTTTTTAATCATCTTTTTTTTTTTTTTTAATGTGTACTTATTTTTGAGAGAGAGAGAAACAGAGCATGAGTGGGGGAGGAGCAGAGAGAGAGGGAGACACAGAATTCAAAGCAGGATCCGGGCTCCGAGCTGTCAGCACAGTGCCTGACACAGGTCTCGAACTCCTGAACCACGAGATCATGGCCTGAGCTGAAGTCAGATGCTTAATCGACTGAGCCACCCAGGCACCCCTCAACTGTCTTTTTAAAAAGGTGTGAGTAGTGAGCTGAGCTCTTGTCTGACCTCTCTTCTCAAGTTAAAATTACTCAGAAATTTTCCCTCATACCTGCGCAGACTCCAATGAAGCAATTTGTAAGTGATTCCTTTGTGCGCCTGGAATGCTCAAATGAGTCAGGGAGATCCTGCTGTAAAAGCCTTTCACTTATCTCACAAGGAAACAACATGATGTGAAGCCAGCCTATTCTTCCGGTGGCCTTCAATGCACCTGAGTTTTCAGCCGTTAAATAGCGATAGCGCGGGCCATACCTTCAAGGGTTACGGCGTGAATTACAGGTAATTTTTGCAACGTGCCCAAGTACAAAAGAGAGCGCCGAGCCACTGGCGGGTGTATAGTTATCTTTGTAAGGTTTATAACCGCCGTTTCCATCAGGAAGAATGGCAAGGCTCATGGTCACTTAATCTGCTAAGAAAACAAAGATCCTGGGAGGAAAGATGGGTGGCGAGATCTCATCTGAGAATACAAGGAACTAACGGGCTGTGGAGGTGGCAATAACATTCACAGAGGCCAGGGAGCTCAGCTATGGGATGAACAGTTGCTTTAATTCAATCAAGCGTACCACGATGCTGGTGTTTCAGTACTGAACGCCTTTCAGCAGCTACTGCCCCAATATAGTTTGTATTCGAGCAAAGGAAAAGATACAAGGAAAGCCATCACCACAGGCTAAATTGGAAATGTGTTTACATTTACATTTCAGTGCCCTTGAGCTATCCCACTGCATGAGTAAATAAATATGGTGCTTCCTTTTGTCGGCCTCTTTTACACACTCTTGGGACAGGAATCAAGGCTTCCGCAGTTTATTATCTTCCCTAGGAGGCCTGGGCAGTATGCTTTTCCAGGGCGGTTCTGACAGAATCCCGGGAGGTATCTTGGAGGGGCTATAGAGTGTCCCTTCTACTGAGGACACCAGGGTCAAGCCTATGAGTTTTACTTTGGATTCAGTGAGCTTCATGGTCATAAAAGAGGAAAAGGGCACATTTTCCCTCTTCCGTCCTCCAGTAGTCCTCTGTCGTCCCTGGGGGCATCTGAGGAAAGTGCAGGCTGGCCTTCCTTTGAACAATTAACTTTGCCATATGGACCAAAGCAAGGGAGGGACTCTCAAGCCTGGGTAAACCAGATATCCACCGGGGAAGCCTCTCAAGTACAGTGACTTACAGCCCTCCTGCGGAACAACAATGGCGGGACCTGAGGCCATGCTCCTTTTCAAGTCCCCAGTAATGAGCTGGGATGTGATGATGTAAGGCATTCTGATCCGCGCCCCCGCCCCCAAGATGATACAAACACTGCCCCCCCCCCTCCCAAGATGATACAAACACTGCCCAGGCCCTCATTTTGCCTGCCGGTCATGAGGCAGCTGGAATCCTACTGACAAGGGGAGAGACCCATGCTGTCCATGGGGTATGATGTGACAGGAGCACATCCTGCAACTGAGTGACGAGGCCCCAGGCGATGGAGGAAAAGATCACATGCTTGATTGGGAGGGAAAAGTGGACCGTAAAATGGCGAAAGGAAGCAGAATTGAGAAAAGAAAAACAGGGCAAAGATAAACTTACTAATTTTCTAGACGTTTCTTTCTGCTTTAGGGATTCTTTACACTTTCTCTCCATAGAACATGCTGGGTCATACGTGTGATTTCTGAAATGAAATGTGAACAGGTGGGTGAATCAAGTGATCAGCTGTGCAGACGTTCTATGGTGATAATATTCTCCCGCTGTGAATATGGCATTTGTGAATCAAGAACTTTAGAATATTTTAAAAAGGACGTTTAAAAAAGATTGCACAGGAAAGCAGAATATTTTATCCCTTCCCCTAGGTACCCAACACCTAGGCGACACGCACAAAATGAAATTCTAATGGTGCCTGCTAAGCCTATTTGAAAACAAATCCTATTTGGCCCCCCTAAAGGGATAGCCAGACTGTCAAGTCCTAGTTTTCCAATCTGGAAACGCTCAAAGGAATGGAGGTAGAACCTGTCAAAGTTTTTTAAACGATGTAACTGTTTGCAATCGCCTCTCATTTTCCCCCAACTGGTACTCATTTCTACGTTGACGAGAGTTGGAAATGTTGGACACGAGGAAAAAGCTTGAGATGTTACTGGGCCAGGTGTATTCAAATAAAATCAAAAAAACAGCAATATTAGGTATATACACAACAGCATAAGTGAAACACGATGTGATGTAGCATTTTCTATTCGAAGCTCACAGTAGAACAACTTAGTAAACAAGACCTCTCGCCTCCCTTGCTGCAGGAGCTCATTTGAGCCTTTCAGTCACTTCCGTTCCTTTCGTATCCTCGTATAAATAGTCCCACCCACACCTTACACAATTTAGAAAAGATGGCTGAATCACAAAAATAGACCCAAATATGGCGTTTTTACTTTCTCGAGTACAACGAAAATTAACATTTCATCGTTAAAATAACGTTCAAATCATTGGAAGCAATAAAGAGAATTCTTATGTCTTAGAAGGCCTTTTATAAGGCTCTGCAGAGATTAGAATCTTATTGTTTGACCCAAAGTACATGGTCAAAAAAGTCTCTCAGATAGGAAACTGGGGAATTGAAAAGCTGGGCCGTTAAAAATATTCCTTCTGAGGGTACAGCAGTTCCTTTGGTTCTTCTCTCTTTCCTGGGAGGTCTGGGCCAGCCCTGGATGTCGGTGGGGTCTGTGTGGTGACACACGACATCTGTGCACACTCACAAACCACACACACTCCTATAGGAAACAGAACAGAAGAGCACGCTTCGTGTCTGGGAGTTCCCAGCCGTCTCCGTGGAAGGAAAATCTTTAACAGCCTCAGACTTTAGGGGCAGGGGAAATCACTGCAATCTGGGAGAGACCATTTTAACCTTCTGACTTCAGCTGCAAAACGTAACAGATCGGATTAGTAATTTTTTTTTTCTTTTTTTTCTTTTTAACAGATAAGCCAAGGCAGAGAGAAAATGCAAACGAGGGTCGTGATCTGCGTCTGGTTACTTCGCTTTTTAGGAATGAGTTTCACTCTGCTACTGTTTGAGATTCACTGCGAGGGCCTCTGCGCCCATGAGTCCCACATGGAGTTGTAAACAAGAGGCCGAGGTGGGTGCCTGTTGGACAGAACAGGTGGCTTCTTCTCCGAAGGCAGACGTCGGTCTAGCGAAGCAAGGTTGCCGGCTGGGTGCGGTCCGCGCGGCTGCCGGTGGGCATCGGCCGATGAGAAAGAGAATACTTGCCCATGTCGAGAGTGTTCTTCCTGAGTAACTCGGCCTCGCTTTCAGGAAGCAGGGCCGGTAGATGATCCTAGCATATGAAAGACTAGCACAACCAGCGACGGTCACGTTTTCCTCTCGAATGAGGCAGCCGTCCCAGCCGATGGCCACGAGCCTCCCCGGGCGTCAAGGCTGCTGCTGATACTGCCCTTCCGTGGCCGTGTAGAAATCATCCAGGACACTCTGTAAGTAATCAAACGTCGGCCTCTCTTCTGCCTTTTCTTTCCAGCACATTTTCATGATGTCATAGAGCTCGTCGGGGCAGTTCTCCATGCGGGGCATCCGGTAGCCCTGCGACAGGGCGGTCATCACGTCGGCATTAGTTCGCCCTAAAGCAAAAGAAATGTACCATTTAGCAACCTGACCGAGGGTCGAGCACTGGAGTGGTCTTTCCGCTCCTGGCATCCTACATCCACTCTTGAAGCGAGCTGTAGACGCTGTCATGGACTGAACTGTGTCCCCCACCCCGGCCCCCAAATAAATTCACACGTTAAAGTCCTAGCCCTCCGTCTCAGAACGTGCCCACGGGGCAGAGATACGGCTTTGAGAGAGGTAATCAAGTTAAAATGAAGCCTTGAGGGTATGCTCTCACCCAATCTGACTGATGTTCCTTATAAGAGGAGATTAGGACCCAGAGACACCAGGGACGTGTGGGCACCGAGGAAATGCCACGCGAAGACACAGCGAGAACGTGGCCCTCTCCAGGCCAACGAGGAGCCTCAGGAAAAGCCCAGCCTGGCAGCATCTTGTCGCAGACTTCCGGCCTCCAAAACCGTGAGAAAATTCCTTTCTGTGGTTTGAGCTATTTAGGCTGTGGCACTTGGTTACAGCAGCCCTTGCAAATGGATAGGGAGGCTAAGGAGGGTTCGGTAAGCAACTAAATAATGCGTAACTTTTACTACGAAGGGGATCAAGACGGCATTCGGTTTGCCAGAGTGAAAACGGGCAAACAAGAGAAGCAGAAGACAGAGCAGGTTCTTTGAATGGCAAAAGGATAATGGACTTGACTGGCCTTAAATGATCTAGCCAAACCCAATTCTAACCCTCAATCTCCATTTCTTTTGCGGTATTTTTTCCAACTTCTACCTGTAATACACATACCAAAAAAAATCATCCTCGCGTACGTTATCTCGTACCAACGTAGTTTTTTCAAATCAGCTTTTCAACATAAGTTTACTAAAGGAAGTCAAAATCCTTAAATCAGCCAGTCCAGTGGATTATGTCCCAATCAAGAAATTGTCCCCTAAAAAGACTTCAGTGCAGAGCTCACACTGACTCTAGAAAGTGTATGTTCTTAACGTCCAGTGAGGGAAGGGGAGTGTTCGTCGTTCCTACTGGGCTCTGCAAGAGGACTGGGAATGAAGGGTGGCCTTTCATGTGGGCAACTGTCCATCTTTGATCCTGAGAACAGCTTTAAGGAAGAAAAAAGAACGTTTCCCTCCGTGTTTGAAATGGGGTATCTACATCTGTATGTTTTGCTGACTGTGAGGATACCTGACCGTGTAGGGAAAAAGCTGAGTCATGCAGAATGTTTCCACGTAGCACCTGATACCCGGCATACGAGGCGTTCCGTTCATTACAACAATTTCCTTTCCGTTAGCCATAGGTCTTACCAGGGGCGGTCACTGAGAAGGTTCTAAGAGATAGCTAGAAGTGAAAGGTCTTTGACCAGATTGGAAACAGAGCCTTCTTGTGAATTTATTCTCTGATCAGTGTTTCTCAAATTGTGGGTCACTACATACATTTGATTTGAGACAACAAATTGACCTTTTTTTTTTTC
>NC_064812.1:74159316-74182343 GCF_023721935.1 Panthera uncia
ACCAGTTTTTAAAAATACATTATAACAGAATAAAATAGAAAAGATCAGAATGCCCCGCACGTAGTAAAAGTTAGTGCGATTTTGTGAAAACTTTTGTTTTGTTTGTGGAGTGGACTTTCTGTTTATTTCTTACCGTGGGGCATGATCGGCGACCTTTGAACTCCTCTGCCCTGAACTAACCTTTCTTTTTCTAAGGACACAATGACTGAAGGCCCTGCATGGATTTTAAACCCTTGAAAGAAGACATCATTATTTCAGTCTTGGAAAAGTCCTTGTCTTTGAAATGGAAAGGTCCAAGCCAACCTTACAATAGTTAGGATCTCCTGAAAGTTGTTTATTTACACGGTGAATTAATTTTGCTCAAGTCTTTTGAAACACTAGCTTCAGATATTTGTGTAACAGGAATGTTCTAATGGAAAGACTTCAACTTATTGTCATTGCTTGAAGCCAAGGGACCGATGTGCAACACTCTATTCATTTGGGGTTCCAGTCTCCATAAATTATGTGACTCCAGCATTGTTCTGGCTCTTGTAACTAGCCAAGCTCACTTGGATAAATTTCAGTTGAAATCTCTGTATTTGCTTCTACTTGGGCATTGGGTGAGGCTCTGCGATCCTGGTAGGAGGATTACACCCAGGATGATAGAAAATGGCAGCTGGACCAGCAAACTTCTTAGGGATACGTTTTTCACTTTTTAAAAAATTTATTAAAAACATTTTTTAAACATTTGTGTATTTTTGAGAGACAAAGTGGGACAGAGCATACGTGGGGGAGGGGCAGAGAGAGAAGGAGACACGGAATCTGAAGCAGGCTCCAGGCTCTGAGATGTCAGCACAGAGCCACTCATGGACCACAAGATCAAGACCTGAGCCGAAGTCGGACGCTTAACCGACTGAGCCACCCAGGCGCCCCTTACTTATTTATTTTGAGAGAGGGAGAAAGCGCGTGTCAGGGAGGGGCAGAGACAGAATCCTAAGCAGGCTCCATGCTGTCAGCACAGAGCCCGATGCGGGTCTCAAACCCACGAACCATGAGATCAAGACTTGAGCCAAAGTCGGACACTTAATCGACTGGCCACCCAGGCGTCCCCTCTCTTCTGCTTTCCGCCTGGAGAAACCCTAGCTGAATAAACAGTCAGAACGTGCCCATAGAAGAGACGATTTTCTAGCCCGCCCCCGCTTGGCTCACTGCAGTGTTTTCTTTCCTCATTCTCTGTTTTCCTAAACTCTGAAGAACTCTCCATGATGCAGATAAAGGCCAGGTGTGCTCCATCCTGCCTGAGGGAACTTGACTTGATAAGAGGACCAGAGAGAAATCTGAATGCACACGTAAATCAAGAAGCACAACGAGGCTATGGAATGACGAGTCTTATGGAAGAAAGGGAGGGGGGGCAGGGAGACTTCAACCAGACCCTAAGGTTAAACCTGATACTTGGTCCTTGCTCTGTTGTGAGGTTACCCATTGGCTGGTGACGGAAAAGCTAGCACTAGGCTCTGAGAGATGCAGAGATGATTAAGACAGAGTCTTGTCCTCAAAGGGCACGCAGCCCAGCGGGGAGGATGCCCTCAAGGAGAGGGAGGTGGGTAGGGAGCAGGAAGTGAAATCCGGAGAGGGTAGGAATTAGCAGAGGCTGAAAGTTGGTGAAGGAGCACAGGGAGGAGAAAAACGCAGTGCAGCCGAGAACAGAAAAGGAATGGAGAGTTAGCAACTCTCTCCCCTCTGAATGGGAGCCCAGCAGGCCCCAGAGACCATGAGTCTTTAGAGACGAGGGGCCCTCTGTGCGTGTGAGCGAGGGAGTAGCAGCTGCTATGGGACCACAGCTTCCCACCCCCTAATACTTCCAAAAGGGCAATTTTTTTTCTCTTTCTTTTGAGCACCGTCTGTGACCAAGGTGAGTATCCACAATTCCCTGATTCCAATTCACATGCTGGACGTGTCTGGTAAGAAACAGCCAGGAAAGCGCCTGGGTGTCGCCGTCGGTTAATCGTCCGACATCGTCCGACATCAGCTCGGGTCACGATCTCACGGTGTGTGAGTTCGATTCCCCGCGTTGGGCTCTGTGCAGGCAGCTCGGAGCCTGGAGCCTGCTTCAGGTTCCGTGTCTCCCTCTGCCCTTCCCCCCCCACTCACACTGTCTCTCTCTCTCTCACCAAAATAAACAAACATTCAAAAAAGAAACAGCCAGGAAAGACATGATGCTTCAGGAAACTTTGTCATTTTCAAACTTCCTTTTTCTTTGTAAGAGCAAAGCAAAACAAAACCCCAACCACAAAGATCCCCTCTATTTTCTTTAGAAAATTCATATATGAATATGATTGCTTTTAGGATAGGGAAGTAAGGATCTTTTGCCCCACCTCCTCCCCCTCCCCCCTTTAATGTATCCTAAAACACAAGGAGAACAAGAAATGGAGACTTCAGCTCTGCATTTGGTGAAACCGGGGGACACTGGTCACCCGGAGGCAGACGTGGTCTGAGCCAGGAGCAGCCACGTGGAACAGAAGTACCTGGGCGAGAGGATCACCACCAGCAGGCAGGATGTGTCCTCCCGGCACGCCCTGGGGAACTTCCACACGGAGTCACCTCACACTCAACAGAAGGGTGACGTTGGTGGCCGCAGACGGACTGCACCCGGAGCCTGCCTGGCAGGTGGCCCACGTGAGCGATGGAGAGACTGAAGGCAACAAGCCCCACGCTCAGGAACGCCAGCCCCCGTGGAGGTGGGGGTAAAGTGCAGGCTGAAGGACTTAGGAGGAAGGCTGAGGATGGGAGGACGGGACCCTCCTGACATACACCACAACCGGAACGAACCTTGAGGACACAAGCCAGACGCAAAAGGGCAAATGCCGTAATGATTCCATTTATCGGAGGTACCTGGACTTGTCAAATTCAGAGACGGAAAGTAAAATAGAGGTTGCCAGGGGCTGGAGGGCAGGGGACTGGGGACTTACTACAGCTTAGGTCTGGGATGGTGAAAAAGTTGTGGAAATGCAGGGTAGCGATGGACACACGACAAGGTGACCGTACTCACTGCTACCGAATTGTGCACTTGAACATGGTTACGGTGGCAAACCTTACTCTGTGTATATTTCACGTACCCTGGCAACCATGGTTACCGTGGTTACTCTGTGTATATTTCACGACAATAACAAAAAAAAAATACAACCACAAACAACCACAGAAGACACTGAGGGCCCCTCCCCAGTGCACCTCCAGAGTGCTGACAGCCAGGCTGGTCCCCCACAGGCAGGGCCTGGAGATTCTCTTCTGAAGAAACTAAATGTTCCCAGAGAACAGACCTGAAGACACTGTCCCGGAAGGGTGCTGACTGGTGAGCCTGGACCACCGCAGACCTTTGTTCCCGTTAAGACCCCTCATCAAAGGAAGGGTGGGCAGATAAAGCCTTCGAGCAGTACCAAAGGGCAGGATGACAGAAGCCACGAACAGACATGAGCCTCAACCCCTCCGTACGCGATCCAGCAAGAGAACAGAAAATGGGGAGGAGGAGTTTCGAGGAAGCTACCTATGAAGATTTCCCAGAATTTACGGCCACAAGTTTCCAAGTAGAAAGGACAAACAGTTACTCAGAGTAACATAATGACCAATGACATTTCAGGGAGATAGAAAGATCCTGAGTTCTTCCATGGAAAAACAAGGGGATTCGGGACACGGGATGGGATTCAGAAGCCATCTGCTGTGGCTAAGCCACTTAGGAAGGCAGATTCGGCAGAGGAAATCTGTTTAACATTCTAGGTGAAAGGTTTGCTGTACGAGCATTTACAACATAAGCAAATTCGATACCGGTACTTACTTAGTGGTTTAATTTTATTTAGGTCGTGAGTCTCTCAAGAAAAAGCCCCATTCGGGAAGAGTCCTAAGTATGAAGTACAAGCAGAGTATCACCTCTGAGGCCTCAAATGTTCATGACGGTGATCAGCTGTCTTTAGTCATTCAGTGCTCCCGCATCAATGAGAACAAGAGAATGTTTGACAAAAACCATTTCTCACTGCTCTGAGCCCAGGAGGGCTGAGAACTTTAAAACACAACAGAAAATTGTTGAAATGGACTCACAGTAATTGAAAACAAAGGATTTGGGGGATCTGCCCAAAATAGGATTAACAGGTACAAAAGCCTGTTTGTAAAAGGTGTGTTAAGAAAAAGACCTTTCCAGAAGTTCGTGCCTCCTCAACGTATCTATTTCAACACAGAGAACTGAAATGGGAAATGACACTCCTACCATCTACCCTATATTTAGTATGTGACTACTAGCATTTTGATTTTACTGATCCAAATGGATTTGTACCTTTTATTCTCTTATTCCCAGAAGTTTGTTCTATGTGGGTGATACCAGTTTTGGAACCCAGTCAACATGTGTTTTGGTACACCTTTAATTGTATCTGCATGAATATTTCTAGAATGTCTCTGTTCAGTTCAGCAGGAATTGATAACAATGGTTCCTATGGGGGCAAGGGGGCAAGGGGGGGTTGTACGGCTGGAGGTTAGGGATGAAAGGCACACAAAACTGCCACCATATACTTCCCCGTAGGTCTTGAATTTAGAACCATGTGACCATATTCCTACTTAATGGTAAGTAAAATGGGGAACATTTTTACTTAAGAGAGACTAGTATGAGTATTTTGAATTCTGAGCAACAAATATTAAAAAAATTATTTTATGTTTATTTATTTTTGAGACACAGAGAGAGAGAGAGAGAGAGAGACAGAGACAGAGACAGAGACAAGCAGGGGAGGGGAAGAGACAGAGAAGGAGACACAGAATCCGAAGCAGGCTCCAGGCTCCGAGCTGTCAGCACAGAGCCTGACGCGGGGCTCGGACTTACAAACCATGAGATCGTGACCTGAGCCGAAGTCGGATGCTCAACCCACTGAGCCACCCAGGTGCCCCTCTGAGCAACAAATATTACGATGACTAAAGTTCGTGAAAGTAAATGTCTTTGAGGAGCATGAGGCCAGGGAGGCAATTTTTCATTAGAAGTCTCTCCATACCACCTGGTTTTTTGATGAACATATATTACTTGAGCAAGAATTGAAATATTTAATAAAGACATAATTTTTTAAAAATTAGAAACATCAGAAGTTTATCAAGAAGAAAATTAATATAACCTATCATTTTACTGCCCAAGGAGAGTAACATTTTGGTATATTTCACCTTCTGGTCTTTTATTTATTATTATTTTGTTTATTAATGTTTATTTTCGAGGGACAGAGTGTGAGCGGGGGAGGGGCAGAAAGTGAGGGAGACACAGAATCTGAATCAGCCTCCAGGCTCCGAGCTGTCAGCACAGAGCCCGACACGGGGCTTGAACTCACGAACCGCGAGATCATGACCTGAGCCAAAGTTGGACGCTTAACTGACTGAGCCGCCCAGGCACCCTGTCTTTGATTTCTTTTAAAATACATGTTCACTTTATATCTGACTTCCTTATCTCCTTTTTGTTCCCTCCCTTTCTCTTATTCCCATTGATTTTACAAAGCACTTTTTAAAAAGTGGTTTCTAAACCACTAAAAAAAAAAAAAAAAAAAAAGCCTCTCCAGCACTCTTCCAGGTAGAGAAAATATGCCCAGATAACTCAATTATCAGTGGGGTCTCTCCCACAAGAAGTTTTATAGCAGTGATGGATATGGCCTGTGTTGGCAATATTCACCAATTTCCATGTTACCTGTGAATCAAGTCCTCTGATATTTAAGTAAATAGGATGGTTCAATTCTGCTCACATCTCCTAATGCTGGAAGCTCTCATCTTCTACAACCCTCACGACTGGAACACCTCACCAATCCAGAGTTCATGACAGTATTTCACATCCCCTGTCCTTACAGGGGACAAGCTATCTGGGGGACAGAGCAATCAGTGCTTTCTGGTTGGTCTTACTGTATCCCTCCCCCCCCCCCCCATTTTTCTACTGCTTTACTTTTCTTTTTCTTTTTTTTTTTCAACAGTTTTAATGACTTTTTCCCCCCTAAATATTTTTAAATCCTGGGCATTGAGCACAGTGAATGAGAACAAAGTATTCTTGGGGTTCAGGCCTGGGGTTCAGAAGCAGCTCTGCAAGGGGCTAGTGATTCAGTTCTGAGCCCGAGTCTCCTCTGAGCCTCACAGGCATCGCCTGCATGTCGCTGTGGAGCATGTCCTATGTATCACACATCATTTTATGAAGTCAAATGTTTATCTGATCAGATTCAGATTACACACGTAATCTACAGTCTCTCTGTATAGATACAGATCCAGATGATAGATACAGATATGGAATGTCAGATATCAGGATTGATCCAGAAATATTTTCCTTGGGCACCTAGGTGGCTCAGTTGGTTAAGCAAAAGACTCTTGGTTTCAGCTCAGGTCACGATCTCGCGGTTTCATGAGTTCGAGCCCCACGTTGGGCTCTGCACGGGCATCGTGCAGCCCGCTTGGGATTCTCTCTCTCTGCCCCTCCACACTCACACTGTCTCTCTCAAAATAAATAAATTTTAAAAAACATTTTCCCCATTTTATTGTAGTGTTTTCATTCACTTCGGCATCTAGAGCGGAGTTGGCAGTCAGAATATGAAACGTTGGTACAAGAAGGATTTCATGGGACGGTCAGCCCACCGCCTGAGGCTCTCCCCTCCCTGGTCCCCTGGTCCCTGACTTCTCCGTGGCTCATCCCAAAACCGCACTGAGGGTGATCAGGAGCACGAAGGCCACGTTGCTACTCTGTCCACAAGTTTTTCTCATCCATAGCACGGTGTCTGTCTAGACGTTAAATGGCACGTCATTCGTTCATTCATTCATCCGGCAAGCACTCACTGAGACCCAAACCACGGGGCCTCAGGAAGTCAAACAGTGGCTGTTTCCCCTGTGGGTCACCGGACCCTCCAGACAGCCCTGTGGCTCCCTCCTCAAATTGCTGAGTCCCTGCTGCCACCAGGATCACAGTAGACAACCAGCTACCCTCCTCCCCTACTCACTGATCTTTAAGCTACTCCATAGCCCACTGCGCCCTCTGACAGTCTGTCGCCTAGTTGACTGTTACCAGTCCCTTCCTGCTAGGATATAAGCTCTCAAAGGCACAGGAGCTGTGACTGCGGCATCCAGGCACCTCGAGGTGCCCGGCGCCCTCAGATATTTTTTGAATGAGGGAACGATTGAAACATTAAAGATTTAACTGTAATTTCATCACATCATCGATTTTGCAAAAAGCCGAACATTAACAAAAATGCGGAGGCTTTGGGAGAAATCCTTCTTCCTGCATATTCAGGCATGGATCCTGGGGAAAAAAGGGCGGGCTGGCACAGTCTGGCTCCAAGGGCTTCGGGTGTTAGGAATCTAGAGACACTGAATGGATGGCCTCACATTCAGTAAGTTACAGACTGGGAAGATCTTTCACCGAGAAGCAGAGGTGTTCCCGTCCTGAAGAGGCAGAGACTCCAAAGTACTTTATACAATATAATCTGTTTCAAAACTAGCCAAAAAGCATTGTAAATCCTCACTGTTGTGTCTGTTTCCTCCTCTGACAGGTGCACTGCCGAGGAAGGGCGCCTGTGTCCAAACTGTCCTCGTAACAGCAACGCCTATGAGGGTGCCAGGCACCTTCCAGGCATTAAGTGGTGGAATTAATTAGAAAACCAAAGGGAAGGGGCGCCTGGGGGGCTCGGTCAGTTAAGCGTCAGGCTCAGATCATGATCTTGTGTGCATCGGGCTCTGTGCTGACAGCTCAGAGTTTGGAGCCTGCTTCGGATTCTGTGTCTCCTTCTCTTTCTGCCCCTCCCCTGCTCCCACTCTGTCTCTGTCTCTCAAAAAATGAAATAAAGTGTTAAAAAAATTTTTTTTAAAAAGGGAATACACATTCAATCAATACACATTCAATACACATTAATCAATAAGAAGGCAGGGAAGTGTCTAAGCCTATTTCAGAACACTTTCCACTAAAGATAGTCACAGTCAAGTTCTAGCACAAAGGGCTTATTCTTAACTTTTGGGATGGGTTTATTTTTTTATGCCTCCTGCCCTTGGGCTTTTTTTCTTCATGGGTACTACTCGAATGAAAATAGGTAAGCAAACGATACCTGGGTAGGGAATTTTCCCGTAGGTGACGATTTCATACAGGAGAATTCCAAAGGACCACACATCAGACTTAATCGTGAAACATCCAAAGTTGATCGCTTCTGGAGCCGTCCACTTAATGGGGAATTTGGCACCTAAGGGAGAAGACATGTGTCACTTGGGCCTCTGAGCTGACACGAAAAAAGTCCTCGGCATGTGGCCTTCACACTTTCCTTCTCTGGGGGAAAATTTTAATCATTTCTTTTGAATAGAGAATGCCTCCATACAGTACAAAACAGAGACAGTAGAAAACATCATACTGAAAATAGTCGCCTCCCTCCCCTGTGTCCCTTTTGGGCATTCTCCTTGTGAGAAGCAAAGTTCCTTGTGTGCCCTCCCAGGGACATCATGACGGGCCCACCTGAAACAAAAGAACGTGACACGGAATGTATAGGCATTTATTCTTCGCTCACATATTTGTCCCTTGACACCGGTCTCCAAAGCACACATCTTCAGTGTTCAGATGGTCACTGAACCCATTCTATGTTTGTATGGAATATAAATAATCCCTTGCACATTCTGGCGGGCAATCTCTGTAAACCCACACTAGCGGGAATTTCAGATACGACTCCAAATGTTCAGGTCTCCTGCCTTCATTTGCTCGGAGCAAACATTACTACTTGCGGGAACTGAGTAGCATAATGATCTGCCCAGAGGGAAGCAGTAAGGACACCAGGATTCTGGAATTTCTTGAAGTATCAGACCCAAGTTGGAAATCCGAACTAGAACAGTAAGGACAGGAGACGGCCCTGTAGAAGAGCTAGGTCCTGCACGCAGGGTACTCACTCTAGCACGTTCTGGCGATTAACCCCACAGGGCTGGGCAGCAGCAGGGGGGGTCGGGGGGTGGGTGGGGGAGGGGCAGGGTGGTTTGGGGGGGGGGGGGGGGAGGTCAGTCCTGCCCAGCGCGCCCTGCTTTGAATCCCAGGTCTGCTGTTTCCAACTTGGTGTGACCCTGGCAAGTCACTTAACTGTCTTTAGGCCTTCTGGGCACCTGTATCTCTCCGTCTCGAACCTGAGGAGACGGAACCTCCCCAAGGTTGGTGCCAGAGTCCACTGGGTTGATCTGCGTGCTTGGCACAGGCTAAGCATTCCCATTGCCCTGAAATGGCTACTATTTAATTCTAGAACCCAAGCTCTCTGCGCTAAGCCACCTGTCTCACACGAGAACAGTTATTTTTGTGAGACACCAGTCTCGTCATATCCAACAAAACCAGTGGAATATATTCCGGCTGGTGTAGGTCGAGGCGACCCCTCCTGGGTTCGATTCTTGGCTCTCCCACTTACTATGAGGCCTTAGCAGCTGCCGAATGTCCCCGTGGCCTGACCTAGAAGGTGGGAAGGGTGATGACAGGACAACAATGTGGCATCCTACATCACCTGCCTTTTCGCTGAGGACAAGTTATCACCCAACCTCAGGGGGGAGCCACCTGAACCATGATGGGCACAAGAGAGGCTAAACAGATCAAAGCGGTGTTTCCAATGCAACTTTTTTTTTTTTTTTTAAATTTTTTTAAATTTATTCATTTTTGAGAGACAGAGAGCACAAGTAAAGGAGGGGCAGAGACAGAGGGAGACACAGACTCTTAGCTGGCAGCACAGAGCCCGACGCGGGGCTCGAACTCACAAACCGGGAGATCACGACCCGAGCTGAAGTCGGACACTTAACCGACTGAGCCACCCAGGCGCCCCTCAATGCGCCTTTATAAATCCAGTAGACGTCTTCCAGAAACGGCACGCGTGTGTTTCCAGGAAAATAATCCTTGTTTAATACTTTTTGGGAATGTCAAGAGAATGCTTGGCTCTACAAAGATACGCACGCAACTTTCGTGAGTGAGACCTTCAGGATCCTCAGACCTTAAGCAACACGGAAAGGCGAGCACAGCCCCAGACAGAGCCATGAGCCAGCTTACTCTGTGCGTTTTAGTATGTGTAGAAAAACATGGAACGTGGTTAAATAAAAGGGGTGTATTTTTGTAGCATTACATTTACTTCTCCGTGTGCCATACTTTGCAAGTTTTGATTTGCAATGGAAAGGCCAGAATACAGGATACAGAATTATCGTTACAAATGTTTTCTCCACAGTTAGGAACAGTGTGCTTCGTTGTTTGGGCAAAAAGCTTTAACGTACAATTAGCAACAAAGTCTAATCTTTGTTTGCCAAGTCTCTCTTTGTTTTCCTTTGCTTAATTGAAATACAGATGACATTTATAAACTTTACACACAGTGTGTGGAGTTAATCAGGAGAGTAATTTTTTAAAAACGATTAGAATAGACCCACAAACAGCAACTACGGTACATTGTGAACATTTTACCAAAGGAGTTCTTTTCTTCTTTTTAAATTTTTTTTTAAGGTTTACTCATTTTTGGGGGGAGAGAGAGACAGACAGACAGACAGACACAGAGGGCGAGTGGGGGGAGGGGCAGAGAGAGAGGGAGACAGAGAATCCGAAGCAGCTCCAGGCTCTGAGCTGTCAGCACAGAGCCCGACGTGGGGCTTGAACCCACAGATCGCGAGATCATGACCTGAGCCAAAGTCGGACGCTTAACCAACTGAACCATCCAGGAGCCCCAGGAGTTCTTTTTTTAAAATGATGACTATTGTAATTGCTTTGTAAAAGAAAAAAGAGAGAGAGAGAAAGGGAGAGAGAGAAACGAAATAAAACGAAACAGCAAGACAGCTGAAGCGGTGAGGACAACATACCTTCCCTTGCTGTGTACTCATTGTCCTCGATCACGCGAGCGAGCCCAAAATCCGCAATTTTGCACATGAGTGACTCAGAGACCAGAACGTTTGCTGCTCGTAGATCTCGGTGAATGTAGTTCTTCCTCTCGATGTATGCCATTCCCTCTGCAATCTGCAAACAGAAAAGCGCTCTCATTTTCCGTTGAGGGTAACCTATCACAGAGGACCATCAGGAAAACCAAAAAGACTTACAAGTTCCTGAAATCCTTTCCCGTCTATTCTTCTGAGCTTTCAAAAATTTGAAAACAGTGGGTAGGCGGGCACCTGAGAGGCTCAGTCAGTTAAGAGTCCGACTCCTGGTTTCGGCTCGGGCCATGATCTCACTGCGTTGGGCTCTGTGCTGACAGGGCAGAGCCTGCTTGGGATTCTCTCTGTCTCTCTCTCTGCCCCTCCCCTGCTCACTCTCTTTGTCTCTCAAATAAACAAACAAATAAATACAGTGGATAAATTACAACTGCTCTTTTGAGTCCTTTCTAAAAGAGCTGCCCCCCCCCCCACACTCCAATGATAGTTGAAAAGGGCCAAAAGGAAAGAGGGGGGCCAAGCACAAACTAGCAAACCCCCCCCCCCCCCCCCCCCCCCCCCCACACACACCCTGGTGGGATGCGTGTGATAGTCCTCAGGCACTCCTGGCTACCCAAGAACAAAGGAAAGGACAGAAAACAAATGGTTAAACTGATTGCGTCTCCATCAGTTTACAGATATCTCATCAACAGCCTAATCTGCAGGAAATGATTATGCTTTGCTAAATGGGGAAACAACCTTAGCTGACAACAGCTAGGCCTCCAGTCACCTGTCAATCCTCTTTAGCATACGGAAATCACTTTGAGAAACCTTCTCTTGACTTTACCTCCCCCAACCCCACAGCATATAAGCAGTCATTCCGCACAACCCCAGGGTTGAGGTCCTGTCCTCACGCTTTAATAAAATCACCTTTTTGCACCAAAGGTGTCTTCAAGAATTCTTTCTTGGCCATCAGCTCCAAACCCCGCCATCACCCCAAAACCCCATCAACAGTGATCACGTCTCAACCGGATTTTTGTCACAGCTACGTGTGTTGACGTTTCCTAATGTGTGGGCAATCTTTTTTAAGACCCCCACTAAATTCTTGCACAGAGCTACACGGATGTCATGATCCCCGTGCTTCAAATGAGAAAACAGAGCTGGAGAAAGGGCCATGCTCACACAAGGAAATTATCAGGGTATTAAGAACAGCATGTCCTTGGTCAGCAAGATCCTTGCTGCCAGGTTCATCAGCAGCCCACAGGGCCAGTTCTCCAAGCTCTCCCCGCACTGTCGATGAGCAGAGAGCTTCACCCTGACAACAAAGCACGCCAGCAGGAAAGAAGCAAAGATTTAAACAAAACTGTAGTAAAGCCAGGGAGGTGAAACTACTCCTCGCAGAACTTGGTTTTTAAGGAAATCCAAATGAGATGTTTAGGGGAAAACTACCAAATTATAAAGATAAGGATCTGGAAGGAAGGAGGGAAGGAAGGAAGGAGGGAGGGAAGGAAGGAAGGGAGGAAGGAAGGAAGGAAGGGAGGGAGGGAGGAAGGAAGGAAGGAGGGAAGGAAGGAGGGAAGGAAGGAGGGAAGGAAGGAGGGAAGGAAGGAGGGAAGGAAGGGAGGAAGGGAGGAAGGAAGGGAGGAAAGGGAGGAAGGAAGGAAGGAGGGAAGGAAGGGAGGAAGGGAGGGAGGGAGGGAGGGAGGGAGGGAGGAAGGAGGGAAGGAAGGAGGGAAGGAAGGGAGGAAGGGAGGGAGGGAGGGAGGGAGGGAGGAAGGAAGGAAGGAAGGAATCAAGGATGGACAGAAGGAAGGAAGGAAGGAAGGAAGGAAGGAAGGAGGGAGGGAGGGAAGGAGGGAGCTGTATCTGGTGAGCAGTTAGAAAGTTCTAATTAGGATCGCGTCACATAGGAATGAATGTATTCTTCTGGATTCTATCTTGAAATCCAAGAGTCTCAGCTCGGAGGGCCTGACTTTCACCCCTCATCCACTCAGTTCAAACCCCCTTTCAGCAAGGCCAAGCCGCTTTGCCAAGGTGTCGTTCCTTGTTACCGGCTGTGCTCCTCCTGGACCCTCTCCTGGAATGCCTTTCCTCCCCTTCCCTCAACCCCTCTGCGATGAGTTCTCGTCACTCTCTGCCCACCGTCAAGGGTCACCTTGTACAAAACCACGTGCTGGTACCGATTAGAGCTTGGTCTTTATTTTTACGCTGTTTAATGTGTTTATCGTGTCAGGCCTGCCAGACAGTAAACACCTCCAGGGCCGAAGCCACACCCTGTACCTTGTATGCTTTCACTTCTATCTCCTGGAACCTTCCTTCACCAAACCTCTTCTCAGAGCTTTTTACAAGCAAGAGCGGTGCGTGTGGCCCTTGACTAGGCAGGTGGCGTGGAAGACCCAGCCTACGTGAACCCCTACAGGGGGAAGTTGGAGTCAGGTCCCTGCTTGGCCAGCCTGGCCGGCCCTCACTTCCGTGAGGGCCCAGGTGACCGCATCCCTGATGCTTTAGTCCTCTGTGCCACTCCGGCCGGGTCACTCCCGGCTCAAAGCCAGCCTCAGGCCAATGTCTGAACTCTGTAACCCCGCCACTCAGGCCCCGTGTGACCGGCCCCTGCTCGGCCCTCCTGCCTCCTCACCACGAGCAGCTCCTGTCCCATATCCTGGTTCCCCAGCTGCCCCTGCTGGACACATTCACTCTGGTCTCTTTGGCCTGGCCAACTCATTCTGAGGGCCTCAGTGGGGATGTCACTGCCTCTAAGAAGCCTTACCCAGCTCTCCTCGGGGAATGCGTGTGGTCCCAGGGCTCTCTGCTCCTCACCTGTTTACCTACGAGCCCTGCGGGAATATAAATCAGGGCAGGCGTAGGGTGTGCCCGTTTCTGTTCCTGGGCCTTTATGTAACATTCCAGTAACTATACGTAAACCGGGTCAGGAAGCCCAGCGAGCCAAAGTCGGCTACAATCTCAACCTGGGCCTGCACCGCAGTTGGACAGAGCACTCAGGAAGCAGATGACCCACACAGATGTGCACTGGTGGCATGGACAGAGCTTCTAGAACATGGCACCAAGTATCCACACCTCTCTGGCTCTTGGGGACAGATTTTGATGACCCATATGTTATTAAAAAAAAAAAAAAGGCAATAATTATCCTTGTCCTTGGAACTTTAACGAGGCTGAAAGGAAATTTCTTTCCCAGAATCATACCACAGGTTAATGTGATGGTCTGGAAGTCAATTTAATTTCCCTTGTGTACGTTTAGCGGTTAAAATGAAAGCTTAACCCCTCTGCTAGTATTTCTTTAAAAATGGTTTTCTTAATATTTATGTTTGAGAGAGAGAGAGAACATGCATGAGTAGGGGACGGGCAGAGAGAGGGGGGACAGAGGATCCGAAGCAGGCTCTGAGCGGACAGCAGTGAGCCCGATGTGGGGCTCGATCCCACGAACTGGGGGATCGTGACCTGAGCCGAAACCAAGAGTCGGGCGCTTAAGCGACTGAGCCACCCGGGCACCCTTGACTTGACCTTTATGTTTTAAATCAGATGAAGAGATTCTCTCATCATCCCGGACCACGGCAGCTTCACAACGCCAGGCCCAGGGATGTACAAGCGCGAGAGGACCTCAATTCCGCAAACCACCTGCTGAGGCTAAAGCAGCAATTAAATGGGTCTCTTCTGTGTGCGCCAATTCCTGACTCTGTATTAGAGAGTCTGGGTGTGAAGCTACTGGGGAAATTTGAAATACAAAGCACCTCCATTATCTAAAATGAGAACAGTCACGTAAAAAGATAACGATGGCGACGTTTTCGTGCTCCTGGCTTTAAGCAAACTGATTTAGGTTTGGGTGTGTTTTGCATTTCTCATGCTCTTCAGCTCAAATAGCATGACAAACGTACATTTCTTGGTTCCTCTTTCTGTACCTTCAGTGGAAATATATGAGGGTGACATTTCTGCCTTTGGGGAGTGTGTGTGTGCACACGCGTGTTGTTCACTGCTGTCCTGGGAGGGCAGTGAGGAATTATTAAGTAAGATAGTGACCCCCTGGGATCCCAGCCTGGGCCAGTAGCCCAGATGGGCTCCGGTGAAATTCCAGGCATCTAGTACCTGGTGAAAGTTCTAGGCACGGGGGTGACATTAAAAATGCTGTTTCCCGAGTTAAAGGGCAGGTGCTTAAAAAGCAGGCTTTAAGTCTCATGCAATGCAAGTTTTTCAGAGAGGCCATTTGAATGTGCTGTTAGAAGAAAAGACATTGGTCATCAGAGGTCTGCCAATCAGCTTTCAAACATGGGGGAAATCAAGGGGCTAAAAATAGGTGTGCAACCAGAGAAAGAAGGGGTTATCAAATGTTCTGACCCCAAACACATTGGCCTGCCTATTTTTGCTGTTGGTGTGAAATAGAAAGTGTCCTCCCTCCCAACCTGTGTACCCTCCCTGGCCCACAACAAATCAGAAGGCGCCATGTCTTCCAAGGGCAGGTGACCCGGCCGTGTTGGCTGGTGGGTGAGCTGGACTGGGGGGGGTGGGTTTCCGACCCTCACCCAGCATCTCAGAGGGTCCTCGCGGGCACACTCGACGGGGCGTTGCGGTCCGTGGGTGTCTACGTTCTGGTACATCCACGTCTACAGACGTGGTTTTACAGACACACACACGTACACACACAAATACAATACAAGCGCAGGGCGAGTGTTCAGAACTCTTAACAGCCTCTGCTCCCTCTGCCCATCATTTTCTACTGCAAACAAACACATATACACGCACGTATGCAAAGTGGGGACGGAACACAAAATCTAGAGTCCTATTTACTTTGCAAATACATTTTTTTTTCCCCCAGGGTACAAGGTCGGAAATCACACCAAACTTTTTCAGAAGCATTTGAGCTGAGTTCACTCGTTTTTAAATTCCTGCTCCAACAGTAACATTTAGGTAGAGAAAGTCTGTGTGTTCCTCTTCCCCAAAGGAGGCGTAAACATGGCAGGCAGCTCAGGAGACCCTCTCCACACACCCCTGCCTGGGCCGCTCTGACGAAGGCCACACGGGTCCTGCCCTTTTCAGTGACCCGTGGCTTCCATCATCAAATACATTTATGGAGACGCGAGTTGCCAGTGACCGACTCGCGGCTCTCAGTACAGTTCTGCTTGGGGCAGAAAATACCTAATGACTACAGGCTTTGGGTCAGTATCAGAGGCTTATCTCATGTGGACTACAACTCTGGAAGGGGAAAAAAAAATCTCAATTATGTTCTTACATACCAAAGCAGAGCTCAAATAAACCTTGCAAGTGACCTTCCTTGCTAGCAACCGACCACAGAGGTCCTGCATCTTTTCCTGTTTTTCTTAGAAGCCCCATCAGCAACCAGCATCCCAGCATCCCACACAGGACTCACGTCCCCCTCTCCCCCGCCCGCCTTCCAGTAGACTCCCTCCGGTTCACAGGCTCTGAGCCTTCAGTAGCCTTCCCAGGCCTGTGCTCTGTGGATGGTCTGCTGGGCACACACACTGGGCTGCTTTCACCAGAGAATCGGAGTGATGCTTTGGACAGATAACAAAAGGCTCGTGTGGATGGCCTTGCTCTGGAAGTCTTGCTCCGGTGTTCTGTTCGTCCTAATTACTATCACTTTCCTGAGAAATTGGCAAGCAACAAGCTATCTGGCTTAGTGAGTCATTTTTTATTTTAATGAGGAAGAAGCCTGCATTTGAATCGGATGACGGAGGGAACAAAGGAATGGAAGGAGCCTAATTGAGGGACTCAGTGTGATCTCTCAAGCACAGCTAAAATCTGCCCCAGGAAGTTCCAGCCTAAATGAGAAACTGGAACTGAAAATACAACCTGTCTCAGAATTGGCTGGTTGGAAAACATTTGTCATCTAGACCAGCAACAAGAGAAATTAAACAAGCAAAGTGCCAAAAGGCAGGAGAGAATAAAAAAATCTGGTTTTCTTATGCTTTACCTGTCCTATTAGGCATCGGTAACTTCATTCTTTAGATAGGCATTTCCTTCCTACCCTTGGGACAAAGAGGATTCCAATCACTAATTACTTTCAAATGCCCTAGGGGGCTCATGAAATAATGATGGGGATAGTATTAATAAGCTGGAATGGAACAAATGAGGAACAACTGAGTAAAACCCAGGGTCTGTGTGAAGGGTCCTTGTAACAGGAAGCCTCTAGAGTCCATCCCAACTGACCTAAAGACCATTTCATGACATAAAGACAACAGGGAGCTTTCAAACAGAAAGCTTAAGTGAGAACACATCCCCTCTGTAGTCCAAATGTGGCAGCATGTGTCTTACAGCACTCGATAGTTTTATAGAAACACTTCTGTATAAATATTCATTGATCTTTCTATACTGGATTCCTACAGTCTTTAATGTGTAGTTTGGATGGAGAAAGCACGGAGCTCACCCCTCGCTGGGTTTTGGGTCAAAATTTCCTAGAAATTTTGTTTTAGCTTTATTTGGTTATTATAACATTCTTCTTTATTCTTCCCTTTCAAGCACAACTGCTAAGAAATAGTGAAGTCTTTTCCTTTGATAATGATGGTGGGGACGGTGATGATTATAGCTACTGGGTACACAGTGCTTACTCTGCCCA
This sequence comes from Panthera uncia, assembly GCF_023721935.1. Lineage (NCBI taxonomy): Eukaryota > Metazoa > Chordata > Mammalia > Carnivora > Felidae > Panthera > Panthera uncia. Next base: position 74,176,745 of record NC_064812.1, read on the forward strand.
GGCATCTGACGAAGCATTTATACTCCTTATAACAAGCCCACGAGGCAGGCGATATTCGTGGTAAGGATGAGGAAGCGGAGTCTTGGAGAAGGTCATTTTTTCCTGGATAAACCTGGGTTTTAATCCAAGTCTGGCTGGTCCCACCACCTGTGCTCTGAACCCTTCATCCAGACTGGCATCTTCCTTTACCAAGAGGTACACGTAGTGGAATGCTCACAAGCAGGTAAAAGGAGGGAAAAGAGAGAGAGAGAGGAAAAAAAACAAAACTAGATAACTTAAAAAGTGGCCAAGTTAAAGTTTGCAGTCTGTCCGACTACCGTCAGAGCTCTCAGATGAGGGCAGTTTGGCATATGCGAACTTGGGGCTCGTAAGTTTCCTGTGACCGGTCAAAATTTAATCAAACCGACATCAAACTTTCCATGGAGACAGTTTCGTTGAATAATCATACTTAAATCAGCAAGTTTCCATGAAGGAGATTCACCTTCTTTAGCGAAAAAGGAAGACAAACCTGTCAACTAATTCCCATAGAGGTTTTCTTGAGAGAACTTTAATTAGACTACTTCACGCCCATCGGGATGGCTATTGTAAAGACCAACAAAGAGACACCAAAGAAAAACAGAAAGTGACAAGTGTTGGTGAGGATATGGAGAAATCTGGAACCCTTGTGCACTGCTGGTGGGAATGCAGAATGCTACAACCGTATAAGGAAGACAGAACGGGTATTCCTAAAAACATTACCACACAAACATGGAATTATCCTGGGATCCATCGATCCCACTTCTGGGTGCATACGCCCCAAATTAAAAGCAGATATTTATACAATATCTGACGGATATTTGTATACCCCTATTCACAGCGGCATTATTCACAATAGTCAAATGGCGGAAGCAACCTAAGAGTCCACTGATGAGTGAATGGATAAGCAGAATGTGATCTATACATACGACGGAATATTTAGCCTTAAAGAGGAGTGAAATTTTGACACCTGCTACAACATGGATGAGCCTCGAGGACATTATGTGAAGTGAGCTAAGCCAGGCACGAAAGGGCAGATGCTGTATGGTTCCACTCATGTCACGGACTTAACGTGGTCAAATTCGTAGACACAAAGGAAAATGGTGGTTGCAAGAGGCCAGTGGCGGGGGAGAACGGGGAGTTGTTTGATGGGTATAGTGTTCTATTTTTGCAAGGTGAGGGGCGCCTGGGTGGCTCAGTCGGTGAAGTGACCGATTTCAGCTCAGGTCACGATCTCGCAGTTTGTGAGTTCGAGCCCCGTGTCGGGTTCTGTGCTGCCGGCTCAGAGCCTGGAGCCTGCTTCGGATTCTGCGTCTCCTTCTCTCTCTGCCCCTCCCCCACTTGTGCTCTGTCTCTATCAAAAATAAATAAATCTAAAAAAAAAAATTTTTTTTTTTTTTTTAATTTTTGCAAGGTGAAAAAAGTTCTGGAGATGGACGGTGGTAATGATTGCACGGCCCTGCCACTGAGCTGCGCACCTAAAAATGATAGATCTTCTGTTCTGTTCATTTCACGCGCCCCTCTCCCCCACAGCTACATTGGAAGCCTCGCACCGTCGGGAAGCAGGACCGGAGGCCAGCAAAGGCTTTCTGCCGCAGGGAGCCCAGCACAGCACTCGTCACCCACCCGCCTGTGGGTGCAGCTGGCTGATCAAGGTGCGGCTTCCCGGTGGCACACCAGGCGGGACTAAACCAAACTGGGAAGCAGGGAAAGCTCCTCCCCATCACTTCTTCGCCTGGGGCAGCTCCTCCATCCGGCCTCAGATAAACCCTGGCCCCGACTGCGACGACCCACCTAGGGCCTGGCGGGAAAGAGATTACCGACGCTGCCTCGGGACACAGTTGGGACCGTTGCGACTGTGCGCCCTAAACTTTAGAAGGACTCAGCTGGAGTTTACACAAGATGGGGCTGGGATTCTCCTCAAAGCCTCCAGTTTCCCACTTGGCAAAATGGGGCTAATATTAGTAACAACCTGGTAAAGTCCAGAGGAGATTGAGAAGAGAACGGAAGGACGTTCAGCGCAAGATGACCACTCTCGTCACTGCTACGCTCCTCCTCCTGCTGCTGCTGTTAATAACAGAAAAGACCAAAATCCCGATGTGGCTCCTAACGGTGACATGACAGACAGCGGAGCAGATTCCGTGGAGCCCAGGGACAGTGGCAGGAAGCTGTGGCGCAGGGCGGGGTGTGGTCCCTGGCACGCCGGCTCGCGGCTTTGGCCGACTGGACGCGAGCGGCCTTGGCAGAGGCTAAACTTGAAGACGCTGCCTCCGCTCGGGGTGGGCAGCGAGCTCCCTCCCACCAGCTGCCCGAGAGGGTAAAGGGATGGTCCGCCAACGACGCCCCCACCCCCCCACCCCTGCCGCGAAAGAGACTGGCCAGTTCTGCACACTCAGGACAAGGCGGTGAATCAATGACACTGGGGATCAGAAAGCTCCTTTGCTTACCGTCCCCTCTTCCGTCATCATCAGTTTCGTCGGTACTACTGTGCCATAAACGAGCTACCCCCTGATCTGTGGCTAACGAGCCCCGCTCCTGCTTATCGCTTTGAAAAGCAAGCAGATTTTGAGAAGGAAGCAAATGGTTCACAACTTATCCCGCCACAGAGGGAGGAAGTGAGAAAAGAACCCAATGGGTCTTGTTTCTGAGCTCGAATACCGATTTCCTCTGAGGTGGGATGTGAACCAACCCAGACGGTCCCCCCGCCCTGACACCTCAAACTGAGAAACAATTCACTCTATTCATTGCCACTGGGTCTTACGCGTAAGTGAGGGATCAATAAATTCTACTCCTGAAGCCAATATTACACTCTACGGTAACTAACTAGTATTTAGATTGTTTTTTTTAATGTTTATTTAGTTTTGAGAGAGAGAGAGAGAGAGAGAGAGACAGAGTGCAAGCCAGGAAGGGGCAGAGAGAGAGGACACAGAATCCAAAGCAGGCTCCAGGCTCTGAGACGTCAGCACAGAGCCCGACGTGGGGCTCGAACCCACGAACTGCGAGATCATGACCGGAGCCGAAGTCGGATGCTCAAAAGACTGAGCCACCCAGGCGCCCCAACTAGAATTTAAATAAAAACTTGACACAAACCAAAAAAGCCAAATTTTGCTCAGTGAAAACAAGCTGTGAATGTCAAGAGACATAAAAAACATTTATATTCTGATCTTGTTATCTGGCTAGTGGGCAGGGGATGGGCAGGGGTTCTGTGGTAAGGAAACAAAATGAGTAAAGGTTTGTCCCCAGAAATGTTTTGTATTGTTATTTATATTAGGGAAGAATTGGAGGTTCTTCATATGGGAATGTTAAGGAAATCATCGTATAATCATAGGAACAGAATATTATGTTGTAAAGGCACATACATGTTTTTTTATTTTTTTAATTTTTTTTTAACGTTTATTTATTTTTGAGACAGAGAGAGACAGAGCATGAACGGGGGAGGGGCAGAGAGAGAGGGAGACACAGAATCAGAAGCAGGCTCCAGGCTCTGAGCCGTCAGCCCAGAGCCCGATGCGGGGCTCGAACTCACTGACCGTGAGATCGTGACCTGAGCTGAAGTCGGACACTCTACTGACTGAGCCACCCAGGCGCCCCAGCACATACATGTTTATAACGTGATATTTATTTTTAATACAAGGAAAAATTATTGGAAAATATATTGGAAAAATATTGAAAAATATTCAGTCCAATACATACAAAACAGCACAGCATTTACAGTACAAATCTAATGCATAATTAGAAATAATTAAAATGGATGGTGAGGCACTAATAGAAAAAAATGAGCAGAAGGTTTAAAGAGTTCCCAGAAAAATATACTGCAAAGAATAAATACGGAAAAAGGTGCTTGACCTCATCTATGTTAAATAAACATAAATTACAATAATGAATGCTAAATCTGATCTATCCGACTGGATTGGAGAAGGCTAACAATACCAAGTTTGGGCAAGGAGAGGAGACAAAAGATACTCTCATTTTTTGGAAAGACTTTCAGGAGTAACTATCAAAATTTTAAATGTACACACACTTTTGGTAGATCTATAACCTACAATTAATTTCATTTTTTTAAACATTTTATTTATTTTTGAGAGAGAGAGAGAGAGATGGAGAGAGAGAGGGAGGGAGAGAGAGAGGGAGGGAGAGAGGATTAGAAGGTGGGTTCTGTGCTGACAGCCTGCTTGGGATTCTGTCTCTCCCTCTCTTTCTGCCCCTCCCCTACTCACACTCTCTCTCAGAATAAATAAGCTTAAACAAAGAATGAGGGGGGCCATTCTACACTGATATACAAAAATAGCCAAGATAGATCAAGCTACGGAGTTGCAGCATATTGCACATATCATGCATTTCCGTGGGGACCGGGAGGAATGACCATAACCAATGCTGGTAACTGGAATGATGCATTAGAATTGCCAAAATTGGGACCGAGGAATTGGGGTATAAGGTTTTTAGTTTCTAAGCTAGAGTATACTTTACTTTGACTTTTCTTCTTTTTTAACCCATTATCAATGCAATGCTTAAAAAAATATCATTAAACAAATAAAACTGAAATGTAGCATAAGAACACACAAAAAAGCTTATAACAGGAAAATGGCATCTGAATGCTATGTTTTCATTTGTTTTCAATATTTCTATCAGAAACGTGCACTGACTTTTTTCTTAATGATTATTTATTTTGAGACAGAGAGAACAGGGGAGGAAGAGAGAGAGAGAGAATCCCAAGCAGACTCCAAGCTGTCAGCACAGACCCTGACGTGGGGCTCAAACTCATGAACCGTGAGATCATGACCTGAGCTGAAATCAAGAGCCCAAAGCTTAACCGACTGAGCCGCCCAGGTGCCCCTGCACTGACTTCTACTAAGCAAAACAACCTCTCTTTAAAAAAAAAAAAAGAAAGAAAGAAAGAAAGAAAGATCTGATATGGATCACATTTTCCAAGAATTTCCCAGAGCATGAATACCTGTTTTGTGCTACGTCCGCTTTGAAAGACTTCTAGGATTACTCACTAGGTACGTATTCACATATACACAATCATATCAATACGTGGGTATGCCCCAAGTTAACAGAAAGCAGCTAGGAATGTACTTGGGGGGTCCGGTCACTGTGGCTTCACGAGGATGCCACCCCCAGAGGACACTCTTCATCCACTACAAGAATGAAGATCACTGTCATTCTGAGGCAGGGTTTTCCACTTACACCCAGGCCATTCTGCCCGCTAGGAGCCTGGTCCTGTTCTGGGCGGGTGGCAACGAAACGGCGTCCCTGCCCTGTGGGGTTTACTTCCTAATGGGGCAGACAGAAAAGAGCACGTCGGCAAACAGACGTCCCCTGTTGTGGGACAGCTAAGCACGGAAGGAAACACAGAGGCGCGCGTGCTGTGTTTCAACTCCAACGACGCACTTGAAAGAACTTGAGTTTGGCTGGGTTGGCAAAGCCTGGGCTGTGGCTCTAGAACTAATCCACGACTTCTCTTTCCTGGGACCAACTGAAAGCAGCCTGTGACGAGATCTGATAAACTCCAAATATACCTGAGACAGAGGCGCTGTAATCATTGTATTTACATTTCTTTTTTTAATTTCTTTTTTATTTTTAT
>NC_064812.1:74182743-74254450 GCF_023721935.1 Panthera uncia
CCTCCCTCCCACCCCCCATCAACCCTCAGTTTGTTCTCAGTTTTTAACAGTCTCTTATGCTTTGGCTCTCTCCCACTCTAACCTCTTTTTTTTTTTTCTCCTTCCCCTCCCCCATGGGTTTCTGTTAAGTTTCTCAGGATCCACATAAGAGTGAAACCATATGGTATCTGTCTTTCTCTCTATGGCTTATTTCACTTAGCATCACACTCGCCAGTTCCATCCACGTTGCTACATTTCAACCCTTTTGAAATAAGCTTCCAAAGTGGCCTGTGTTTATCAACGGAGCCGGTGAAGGTCTGCTCTCCGCGATGGCTCCTGTCCCTTTTCCTTTTCCTAAGGATATGGGAGGAGGGGGGAGCCGGAAAGGCGGAATCTTAGGAGAAAGCTGTCAAGTATTTGGTTCACCGGGGGGAATTCTTCTGTACCTCGTGACTGCAGAAAATAGTTACTGGTCTTCACAAACGTAAAATGGGAAGAGAAATAAAATCCTCCCTGTTGGCCACAGCTTCACAACGAGGAAAAGAAACAGTGCACTTGACCCTTGAACACAGACTCAGACTGCATGGGTCACTTTTACGTGGTGGTTTTTTTGTTTTGTTTTTTTTTTAAATCAATAAATACAGTATACTACTGTCAATGTATTCTTATGATTCTTAAATTTTTTTAATGTTTATTTTTGAGACAGGGTGTGAGTGGGGGAGGGGCAGAGAGAGAGGGAGACACAGAATCCGAAGCAGGCTCCAGGCTCTGAGCCATCAGCACAGAGCCGGATGCGGGGCTGGAACCCACCAACCGTGAGATCATGCCCTGAGCCAAAGTCAGACGCTCAACCGACCGGGCCACCCAGGCGCCCCGCTCCTTATGATTTTAATAACTTGTTTCTCTTTAGCTTATTTTACTGTCATACAGGGTGTAATATATGTAATATACAAAATACGTGTTAATTGACTTTATGTTATCATAAGTCTTCCATACAGTAGTTACCTCCAGGGGGGAGTCAAAAGTTATATACAGATTTTCAAGTGAGTGTGGGGTCAGGGCCCCTAACTCCTGTGTTGTCCAAGGGGCAACTGTACTTTAGAAGGTGTAGGACCTAGAAAAATGATCGCTCACTCAGTTCAGCAAATTCTCCGTGGCAGTGCTTTCCAGAACTCATCAGAGCCCCCAAGACACCTGCTGATCATCCTGAGCTCTGCTCCTTAATTACTGATATCCAAGAGAAGGACCCAAAAATCTACAGATTTTAAACAAGGGCTCAAGGTGAGTCTTAATGATAAGGCAAGTGCATGAAACCCTGTAACATACCCTGACTTCCATACAAATAAAAGAATCAAACAGTTAGGAAAAGATGAAACTTCTCAAAGATAATCCACAACAAGACTAGCACTGCAGGCAGATAAATAGCCACTCTGGGGCCTTTTGCTCTTATTCTGAGTGAGGCAAAGCGTTAACTAGAGGCCAAGGGGAGGAGGACGTTGGTCTGATTCACGTTTCCAAAGCAGCGCTCGGGCTACGGTGTTACAAACAGGCGCTGAAGGAAGCAAAAGCTAAAGCACAAGCCTAATTAGGCAGCTACTGAGTAATTTGGTTTGAGAGAGAGCGTAGGACTTGGGTTTGAGTGACAGCGGCGGGGGAGTGAGGAACGGGAGTCTGTCTGTTTTAGAGGCAGAATCACCCGATTTGCGGAAGGACTGGACACGCGGTGTAAGAGAAGGAGGGTCAATAACGACTTCAGGGGTTGGGGCCTGACCACTAGAAGGATGGAGATCCCACCACCCGAAGGGGAGGAAGCTATGGGTGGATGGGCAGGCTCTGGAGGGGGAAGGACAGGAGCTCAGTTCGGGAATTGTTGACTTTGACATACCTGATGCACATCCACGGGGAGGTGCTGAGTAAGCCGTTAGCTCAGGGAGGCAGATCAAGCTAGGCACATAAACTTCAGAGGGGTCACAGTACAGACAGCTGTGCTGGGTCACATAGCATCCCCCCTCAGAGACATGACCACCTGGACCCTCGGGATGTGACTTATTTGGAAATGGAGTCCTTGCAGTTTTAATTAGTTGAGGATCTCGCTAGGGAGGCATATCCTGGGTTTAGGGCAGATCCTGAATCCAACGACCAGTGTCTTTATAAGGGGGCGGCAGAGGGGATTTGAGACACAGATGCGGAGGAGAAGGCCTGTGAAGAAGGAGACAGAGTGGAGCACCGTGGCCACAAGCTAGGGAGCACCAGGAGGTGGGACAGGCAAGGAAGTGTTCTCCCCTAGAGCCTTCAGAGGGGACACAGCCAGGCCGACATCTTTGTGCAGGACTTCTGGCCCCCGGAACTGTGAGAGAATAAATCCCTGTTGTTTTAGGCCACCCAGGGGGTAGGAATTTGTTGTGGCACCTCTAGGAAAGTAATACAACACTTTCAATGGGATCACTTGGGAGGTCAATATGGGGAAAGAAAGAGGAGGTCCAAGGACTGAGCTCTGGGCCCCTCCGATGTTTACATTTTGGGAGATGAGGAAGAAATGGCCAGGGAGAATGGCATCCCAGCATGTCTGGGAGCAGAGAGGGACCGGCTGCTCCAACCACTGCTGCTGGGCCACCAGAGAAGGGGCAGAGGGACGACGCCCTGGGACTCAGTGTGGTGGGGACCATCCAAGGCTTGCCAGGACCTGTTTGGTCGAATGGTGCCGAGTTCGAGAGCAAGAGGAAAGGAGCTGGGAAAAATGAGGCTAGTCCTTCCAGGGCTTTTGATCTTACAAAACAAGAGAGGAGAAACACGGAGGTGGGGGTAGCTGGAGAGAGACATGGAAGAAAGGGAGACCTTTATTCTAATTCCTTTGAGAATGGCAGAGAAAGGAGGGGAAAACGCCAAGGCAGAATTTCTAGAACAATGTCTTGAAAAAGCAAGAGGGGATGGGACCTGGTGAATGATGCAGGAGGGATGGAGTAGAATGGGGGGCTTTCTGCGATGGCGAAAGAGACAGCAAGGAAATCCACTGAGAGAGAGAAGGGGAAGGAGGAGTTAGGTTCGGGGGCAGAGGAGAAGGTGCGAGTCAGCCGTCTGGGAACGTGAGGAGTGTAGGCACCTCCATACTGGCCTTGAATTGCAAGCGGGAAGAGCCACCGTGTTGACTTACTTGGATGTGAATTAAAAATTAAAAAAAGAAAAAAGTGCCAAGAGCCAGTGCCGGTGGCAGCAGGGGGAGACGGGGGGCAAAACGAGTAAAGAGCTGGACTTAAAGCACGTGTGACAAACGGAGAGGCACAAGGGAGTCTTGCAGAGGCCCGGTGAGGACAGAAGAGACACACGAGGTGGGGGCGAGGGAGGCGTGGCAACAGGCAGAGGGTTCCATGGGCGGGAAGTGGCGGGAAGGGGTACAACTGTTGGAGGCGGGAGTCCCAGGGGGTGGGCCAGGCACATGGGGGTCGGAGGGGACTTGTGGAGGGGTGGAGCCATGGGTCATCCCCAGGGAATGTGGGGCAGTGGAGAAGAGAGGACAGAGTCCTAGAAGAGGAAAACTCAAGAGGCAGGGAGGCCTGAGTCTGAAGGTCGACCTGCGTGGGTCCCTGCGAACAAGGGCAGGGTCTCCTGGGGCTGGAGGGAGAAAGTGTGAACCCGAGCCGAAGTGTGGCAGTGACAAGCGTCCAGGGATCCGGGGACGACTACACGGAGGGCGGTGGACCTCAGAGCTGGAGGTGGTTGGGGGGGGGGGGGGGGGGGGCTGTCAGGGAGAAGGAAGGTATGGATCTTCTGTGGGTAAAAGGTAGGAATATCATCTTCATAGTCAGTTCTGTAACCTCGTGCGTTGACCAATTATGTTCTACACATGAGGAGATGTAGATAAAATAATTAACAGGACCTGGAAATCCTGACGTTTAAAAAAAATTTTTTTTTAATTTATTTTTGAGAGAGAGAGAGAGAGAGAGAGAGAGAGAGAGAGAGAATGAATATGGGGGAGGGGCAGAGAGAGAGGGAGACCCAGAATCCGAAGCAGGCTCCAGGCTCCGAGCTGTCAGCACAGAGCCCAACCCAGGGCTCGAACCCACAGACTGTGAGATCATGACCTGAGCAGAAGTCAGATGTTTATTAACCCACTTAGCCACCCGGGTGCCCCATTTTTATTTATTTTTGCGAGACAGAGAGCGTGAGCAGGGGAGGGGCAGGGAGAGAGAGGGAGAGAGAGAATCCCAAGCAGGCTCTGCACTGTCAGCATGGAGCCTGATGCAGGGCTTGAATTCACAAACCAGGAGGCTGCGACCTGAGCTGAAACCAAGAGTCTGACGCTTAACTGACTGAGCCACCCAGGCGCCCCGGAAATCCTGACATTCGAAGAAGAATCAGCCAGCCACACTGCCACTTGAATTCCAGCATCTCTCGCCCCTGCCTGCTGGTGCAGGTGGGGACACAGGGCTCTCCCAGAACCAGGAAAAGGCCACGCAAGGATCTGAATGACACAGTGGGAGGAAAAACTTGCTTGTATTCCCCTTTCCCCAAATTAAATGCATCCACCACTGGCTTCGGTGTTAAACGTTTCACTTACAATTTCTCGTTCTTCCTGGTGTTCTCGATTCCACAGAGAATGAGAAACAAAGCAGCTCTTTGTCTTTGCATAAAGGCCCAGATACTTGTATCTACTTCCTCCTTCTTCTCTCCCTTGTGTTTAGTTCAACAAAGTAAGTTTTGTGCAGGAAAGTAAACACACTTGGAGGAAGAGGAAGAATAAATGTATCAGGAAAATACTTTATGGCTAAATACACCTGAATAGTGACCCAGCACACATTAAAAGACACATTCTTCTAAACATTCTTTCAGAGCTGCGTGAAGCAGAGAACAAAGAATTTATTGTTTAAAATTTTTTAATGTTTATTTTTGAGAGAGAGAGAGAGAGAGAGAGAGAGAGAGAGAGAGAGAACGCGTGAGCAGGGAAGGGGCAGAGAGGGAGACACAGAATCCGAAGCAGGCTCCAGGCTCCGAGCTGTCAGCACAGAGCCTGACGCGGGGCTGGAACTCATGAGCTGTGAGATCTTGACCCAAGCCTAAGTCAGCTGCTTAATGGACTGAGCCACCCAGGTGCCCCCAAAATTTATTGTTTTAAACTGACTATAGACAGTCCCCACTTTGGTCAGTATAGTCATTCAACAAATATTATTGAGCACATCCTATTTACATGGCATTGTGCTGAGAGCCGGGGATAAAAGGTAGACAAGAATTTACCAAAACGTTCAAACTGCCGTAAATGTTATGAAAGAAAGGAACAGGAGGCCAAGACAGAGAAGAATGGAGTGAGTGGGGGCTTGGGGTGGAATTGTTTTAGGAGGGATGCTTGGGAAAAGTGTCCTTGAGCAGGAGGTGGGGTAAGGCACGGTACAGAAGGGGTGGGTTCCAGGAGTGGGCTTGGGAGAGGCACTCAGTTAGGAAGGAGCCGGTTGGGGGGGTGAGGGCGGCAGATTTTACAAATGTGGTGGGAATGCACTGAAGGAGCTAAGCGGGGATGCACAATCATCCTATTGGTGAGATACCTCGAGCGGTCAACTTCACCGAGGCACAGAATCGGAAGGTGGTTGCCAGGGGCTGGGGAGAGAAGGCAGTGAGGGGTTAGTGTTCAATGGGTGGGCACTTTCAGCGTGAGAAGATGAGAAGGTTCTGGAGATGGACGCCGGGAACAGTCGCATAACAGCGTGAACGTACGTCAGGCACGAACTGCACACTTGAAAAGGATTCAGAAGGCGGGCGCCTGGGTGGCTCAGTCGGTTAAGCATCCAACTTCGGCTCAGGTCATGATCACGCGGTTCATGAGTTCGAGCCCCGCGTCGGGCTCTGTGCCGACAGTGCGGAGCCTGCTTTGGATCCTCGGTCTCCCTCTCTCTCTGCCCCTCCCTGCCTCGCTCCCATGCATGCTCTCTGTCTTTCAAAAATAAGTAAGCATTAAAAAAAATTTCTAATGGCAAAAATTTTATGATTCGTATATTTGTCCACAATAAAAAAAAAAAATGCACAAACACATTTATCCAACTGGCTCTGCCTACTCTGTGCAGCTTGGGAAGAGGAAGCCAAAGAAATAGGAGAGAGAGAGACCTTGAGAACAGGATTGCCAGGTAAAACACAAAGAGAATGCTGCTGCTAAAACATTATTCCTTGTTGGGGCGCCTGGGTGGCCCAGTCGGTTAAGCCTCCGACTTCGGCTCAGGTCCTGATCTCATGGTTTGTGGGTTCGAGCCCTGCGTCGGGCTCTGTGCTGACAGCTCGGAGCCTGGAGCCTGCTTCGGATTCTGTGTCTCCCTCTCTTTCTGCCCCTCCTCTGCTTGTGCTCTGTCTCTCTCAAAAATAAGTAAACATTTAAAAAAATAAAAATGGTATTTTACAGAAAAAAACCAATATGAACTTGCTTTTGAAAATGAGGACCAAATAATTGCATTTAAGTTATGACAGGAATAAGTTGTTTCCAGGGTGTGGGCTGGGGAACGGCGGGGGAGGACCCACAGGGAAGATGAGGTGGTGAAGACAAGCCAGCCGGGTTTAGAGACTTAGCTGTGCCAACGAAGGAAAGGATCCGAGGAGCTGGGAACAGAGGAGGTGAGCCAGGGACAGAGAGGGGCAATGAGGCCAGGCATGTGGCTTCTGCCTAAACCACCACACTGACAGGGTCTAGCCGAGTTCTCCGAGGACTTCCTTGTTTAAAAATCCCAATGGCCAAATCGCCCCTCCTCCTTACAGGGCTGTCTCCCAGATGGGTGCTCCTGGTGTCCCCAGGCTGGCCTCCATCCTTGTCGCTCTCAGCCCTTTCCCTGGGGCTCTGCCCCAGGCTGTCCTCCGCCCCCCCCCCCCCCAACGCACACGCACAGGTGCTCTCTGGATAGTCAATCAAAGTCCCATTGAAAATCATCAGATCGGCCAGCCTCCCAGGACACTTCTTGAGCTCCTCTGGCTGCAGGGACAGCAAGTGCCTCGAGGGCATGCGTGGGTGTGTGTGCAGGCACAAATACTACTACAGTAAATACAAACGGCACCCACTGACACCCAAGGGCCAAGCAAAATGGAAAGGGTAGACCTGTACCTCCTGCGCGAACTTTTGCTGAGTATAAATGTTTTTTGTCTTTCTCAAATACGTCTTTTCAGTCACCCACCAAACAGTTACCTGTTCCTTCTCTGTAACTCGAGAGTGGGCGATACTCCCAGGCTGGCTCTCTCAGCTCTGTGTCCCCTGTCCCATTCTTTCCACACATTCTATTTGCACCAGCCCCGTGTCCTTATGCACCAAATTCTCTCAAAGACTCCTTCCTAGATCCAGCCCCTTTCAGGCTAGCAGGGCTAACCCTGGCTCTTCGGGTCACCTCCTCCAGGCAGCCTACCTTTTCCCGAGACCTCGCCCACTGGTCTGACAGCAGCCTGCGGCGCCCGTCCCAGAAAGGCCTCGCCATATTCCTATTTGCACCCCTGTTGTGCGGTGCCCTCCACTGCTGTTACTTCTCTGCCAGGCTGCTCTCTGTACGTGTTTGTGGCCGAAGAAGAGGGAGGTTTCCCAAGGGGGTGGCGGAAACACGGGGAGCGTAAGCCAAGGGCTTCAGACAAAGACCGATTGGAATGCGCACTCTGCTGCTCCTTTCCGAGTGCTCCCGTCTCCGCTTCTGAATTGTGGGCAGCCGCTCACAAACTGCGTCCACCTCTAAACGGCTTCAATTTAATGCTGGCCTTGCACTCCATGAGGAGTCCCTAGACGGGAAATTATCCCGTGGCTTACACTAGCACTGACCAGAAGTTGCCGCCCCTGGACAAAATACTACCGAGATACGAGGCAGATCTGGCAGGCAGACCAGAGGGACAGCTTCCTCCCCTTTACATGAGCTTAAAGCCTCTTCCTGCTGCTACAAAGTTTTGCCATCAAAATTAAAACAAGAGTAACAGCTAGTTCGTGGCCCCTCTGCTTAAATACGCTAAACATCCCTGCCCACCCCCCCCCCCACCAAAGTGGGGAAAAAGAGTTCCCATTTTACACTATTTTTAAATGACAGTTTCCCATTCTTCAGACGGAAGAACTTTTTCAGACGGAAACTGCATAGGGTCCAGTTTTGCAATTCTGACAGTCACTCTGGTTTCATGTGTCCATTCTGTAAGTTTTCACAGCCAAAGTTCAAGTCTCGGGCCCAAAGCTCACTGTGCAAAACACCTTCCTCTGATACGTTCATATTCCTTTCTTTAGAGCAAGGTCAAAATCTTGTATCTGTGTCCTCCGAATACGCGCAAAATCATTACTTAGACTTTCAGGTGACGGTTCACATAGATATTCGCGGTAGATTTTCTTAGACAGTCGTGGAATTTTAGCGCTGGGGCATCAGGATGCGGGAAACCTAATCTGTGCCTCTCACTTTGCAGATGAGGGCCCGGCCTGTGAAAGGATTTTCCCCAGGCAGGGCCAGGTTTCCCAGCCCTCGGCTCCATGCCTTCTCTGTTGGCATCACCAAGAGTGCCATCTGCAAAATGAGTGATGTTTCTCGTATTCTGAACAAAGAGTTAACCACCATCTCTAGATTTTATGCTGGGATTTACAGTCCAAACCCTGGCTCCTTAGTTTTTCGTTTGGAGAGAAAGGGTGGGGGGGAGGAGCAAATGAGGGGCAGAGAGAGAGTGAGAGGGAGAGAGAGACCAAGGCTACTTAGTAATAATGCACGCTGAGTCACTACCACGCCCCATCAGCCAGCACAGCCTGCGGCACGGAATAAAGAATTGGCAACACGGGGCCTCGATCTAGAGTCGTGCGTGAGAAGTGAGACCAAATGTGGAGTGGAGAGGGGATCTGGCCTCAGGGGTGCAGTGCAAACCACGTCTGTGACCCGCGGTCTCCCCTCGCCGCTGAATCTGATTCAACATGTCCACTGGAATCCTTCCTCCAGTCTGAGTAAATGAAATGTGATGACACTATCCATCGAGGGTTGATTAATGACGGTTTGGAAAACAGAGGAGTTGTTTCATTCCCTTGCGCTGGGGGAAGGGGAGGGAAGGCTGGCGGTGAGTGGCAGAATGAGAGCCTAACTTATCTTTTAGGCTCTTTACGAAGAGGTAGAGCGAGGAGACACGTTACCTGACGGTATGGACAGACACGGTAGAAACTTCAGAAGCTCCCCTCCAGGCACCGCAGACCTCATTTTACCACCAAGAGACTGGTGGGTCCCGGGTTATTGCTACGGATTCCCAGTCTATGCCTTGTTTTCTGAGGCAGCAGATCCTATGATGAGGGGGGACTCAAAAAAGCTCTGATGGCAAAAGGCCTTCCCACTCAAAAAGGTTGAGAACGACACGGACAGATTTCCTGCCTTCCTCAGTCTACCAATTTCCAATATAGAACGCAGCTTAAACGTAACATAGAGGGCAAAATATATTTAAGCACAATCACTATGTGATAAAACTATAATCTATGATAATAGAGATTGCGGGGCGGGGCGGAGGGAAGAAAGCCAGGTATCATTAATTCTGATAAACAACAGCCATCCAGTGGGTAAAGATGAGGCTCGGCACAGTGTGGGGTACAAAACAATCCTAGGGCGACTCTGATCTTGGCGTCCGAGCGTGAGATGGTGCAGAGGAAAGAGCAAGTTATCTCGAGTCAGAAGACCCAGGACAGAGTCCAGCACTTCCAGCCACTGGCTCTGTAACCTTAGACAAAGCCAAGGTCACCTCCTCATTCGTGACATGTGGTAACTACCGATAAAAATGCCTTCAAGATAGTTGGGCTCAAATCAGATAAGGGACATAGAGGTGCTTTATCAAATGGAAAGAGTTAAAGAAACGTTACTTGTGGCCATTATTGGAACCGAAGCCTTGACTTTTCTATTTTTATTGCACAACTGTCCATTTCAGTTTTCCTAACTTCTGTACTTCAGTGATGTTGCCACCGAAGAACTAGGAATGCTTTGGTTCATCTGACCTGAATTACAAGGTGATCTCTGACCTCCATCTTGCAACTGTGAATCTCCTGCTTCTCCCCCCTCCCCCCAACTCCTTTGTACAAGTCTTCAATTCCATTTCCGCTTCCGTTGCAGGGAATCCCCACAGATTTCAACCCCCTGGCTTTTCAAGTTCATTTTTCTTCTCTTCCAGGAGGCAAAGGCTGGAAGGGGGGATTTTCTGATTTTAGCACAGAGTGTACAACATCGCTTCCTTTCCTACAAGAAAAACACTGCTGGAGCTGCCTTCGTTGAGATTTCTTCCTCTCCACTAAATGCAGAGGAAGGCCAGTGAGCTAAGAGATGGGTTGCACAAGGTGAATTACACTTGGGCTCGCAAGAGCTTTTTAGGACTCATCCTGAGACAGGAAGTGATGACATCAGCTCTCACATGAACCGAGAGGATATCATGTGCACTCACCCACTTCCTGTCTCGACTGGCCGAAGGGGAGGTGGCCTAGGGGAAAGTAGAACTTGGGGAAGTAGGTCGCGGGGAGAGGGAAGAAGAGGCTGAGAAGAGGCTGTGAGAAAAGTCCCAGTGTTGTCCCTTATCCCCGCTCCCTCTTCCCTCCGGGGCTGAGATTAAGCAACTGCTTTATTTCTACTCTCAGTCCCTCAGTACCTCTTGTGCTCTTTGATGCTATGATAATGCTAATATGAGAAAGTACAAACTACAGCCTGCTAGTTGTTGAGAGTCCACATGCCAAATGGACTTCCATGATTCTCCTAAAGTCAAGTGGAGGAAGGCACGGAAAGGATCGATTATTAGGTACGGGCACCAACTGTCCCCTATCACCTTGGGCCAGCGTATTTATTACTCTCATCCATTATGGAGAGGCAGCAGAGTTAACTGGTTGCACACGATGGAGAGGAAAAGGAGGAAAACTTCAGAGATGACTTTTTGTATAAAGAGATCACTTCAGACCAGTCACAAAGGGAACTGACGGTGGTCAATTGGTGCATTGACCAATTGGATGGGAAAAGGTTGGATGGTGATTGGGCGGGCTCAACAGAGAGCCGATTTCAGACCGAGACCGAGGCGTGCAGGCCCCCACTGCTTGTTGCCAAGGTTCAGGCCCTTTTCTCACGTTATTGATATCATAACAAGAAAAGTCACAAGCAAACGAAGCAGATAATAATCAAAGGTGGGGCAACATATGGTCAGGGAGGTCCACCTTGAGAGAAGGACTGGGGAAGAGTGTGGGTGAGGTGTGCACCATGAACAAAGATGAACTTGAACTACTGGCACCTCATGAAGATAAAAAGCTCCTGCGCTGCAAAGGAAACAATCAACAAAACTCAAAGGCAACCGACGGAACGGGAAAAGATATTTGCAGATGACATATCAGACAAAGGGCTAGTAGCCAAAATCTATAAAGAACTCACCAAACTCCACACCCGAAAAACAAATAATCCAGTGAAGAAATGGGCAGAAGACATGAATAGACACTTCTCTAAAGAAGACATCCGGATGGCCAACAGGCACATGAAAAGATGCTCAACGTCACTCCTCATCAGGGAAATACAAATCAAAACCACACTCAGATATCGCCTCACGCCGGTCAGAGTGGCCAAAATGAACAAATCAGGAGACTCTAGATGCTGGCGAGGATGTGGAGAAACGGGAACCCTCTTGCACTGTTGGTGGGAAGGCAAACTGGTGCAGTCACTCCGGAAAACAGTGTGGAGGTTCCTCAAAAAATTAAGACTAGATCTACCTTATGACCCAGCAATAGCACTGCTAGGAATTTACCCAAGGGATCCGGGAGTGCTGATGCATAGGGGCACTTGTATCCCAGTGTTTATAGCAGCACTCTCAACAATAGCCAAATTATGGAAAGAGCCTAAATGTCCATCAACTGATGAATGGATAAAGAAATTGTGGCTTATATACACAATGGAATACTACGTGGCAATGAGAAAAAATGAAATATGGCCCTTTGTAGCAACGTGGATGGAACTGGAGAGTGTTACGCTAAGTGAAATAAGTCATACAGAGAAAGACAGATACCATATGTTTTCCTCTTATGTGGATCCTGAGAAACTTAACAGAAGTCCATGGGGGAGGGGAAGGGAAAAAAAAAAAAAAGTTAGAGAGGGAGGGAGCCAAACCATAAGAAACTCTTAAAAACTGAGAACAAACTGAGGGTTGATGAGGGGGGGGGGGGAGGGGAAAGTGGGTGATGGGCATCGAGGAGGGCACCTGTTGGGATGAGCACTGGGTGTTGTATGGAAACCAATTTGACAATAAATTTCATATTAAAAATAAATAAATAGAATAAAATAAAGTAAAATAAAACTCAGAGAACTTAAAAAAAAAAAAAGATGAACTCAAAATGAAATTGTATTTGGTGAATGAATTTTGTGCTGAACCACATGCTTTGCGACAACCCCGGGCGCTGCTGACCCGCTGACTCTCTCACTGACACTTAACTCCCCAGGCACTTAAATTAGATGTCCCACCAGTTCTACCCAGTAGTCACTGGCTGGGAAAGCAACTCTGGGCAGGGGGAACAAGAGCTCATCCAGCAGGAGCTGGATTTGCAAAACTCCTTTGGTGGTGGCCCCTCCTCTCATGAGGGGTGGGGTGAGGGGCGGGGGGAAGGGCTCAGCCCTATCCCAGTTGACCGAGGAGTCAACTGAAGCCACCTGGAACCTACGATTTGAAAGTCACGGTCAATGCCAGGCTCTGAGATAATCTTCCTTGCAAACGACAAAGCTTTAGAAAGCACCTTTCTCCCCCAACTCATTTGTAAGCTAGAAAAACGTACCTTTTTTAGTAATAGTAGTAATTTACCAAATTAAAGAATAGGTACAGAGACCCTGAGTCTCTTAAAGCTTTAACTACATCAAGATAAAGTTTTATAAGGTAAGCCAAGTAAAATCAAATAAAAAATACTCATGTGATGGGGCGCCTGGGTGGCTCAGGCGGTTAAGCGTCCGACTTCAGCTCAGGTCATGATCTCACAGTTCGTGAGTTCGTGCCCCGGATCAGGCTCTGTGCTGACAGCTCAGAGCCTGGAGCCTGCTTCCGATTCTGTGTCTCCCTCTCTCTCTCTGCCCCTCCCCTGCTCACGCTTTGTCTCTCAAAAATAAATAAACATAAAAAAAAATACTCATGTGACAAAATAAAGTCCTTCTCCAGGTACAGTACACACCCTGACGTGCATAATTTCTCTATAACTGTAGACCCTATATTACCCCATAGAACTGTAGGCACAGATCAGACCCTCAGTTGCACTTGAACTATAACTGCTCAGGCCTCCAGGCCAAATGTTCCACTTCTCCATATCCCTGTCAGCAACCTTCCCCCTCTGAGAAGCAGGTGCAACAAACCTTCACTACACTCAAGTGTCTCTCATCCACTGGGGATGCCTAAATCACTGCCTCCTTTATCTACGTCAAGTATGACACAAGTACATCAACTTCTGCTTTCTCATTTTCTGCCTCCCTGTCTACCTAGCATCTAGAGCCACGTCCATCCGAGTGATCTTTCCTCTTACTGCAGAACAGTGGTTTTCAAACTGTGGTCCTGGAACCCTTGCAGTCCCACAGAGCCTCTCACAGGGGCCAGCGTGCAGAGCTTGAGTGAAGGGTTAAAAAGTCAGGGCTGCTGGACTCTTTCCCTCCCCCAGCTCTACCACAGCGATCTTGCTTCTTTCCACCTTAGACACTGGGGTTCCAGATCACCTTTGAATGTCCTACTCAGATAAGAAATCTACTAAGGCTGTCAAGTTCAGGGAGAGGAGATGGGGCCCGAGCATGAGGACTCCGTCATGCACCTTTACTGGAATGATGGGGACTGTCATCCCCAAGGTGACCTCAGCTTCCCCCAACAGGCTGCGATGTGCCTGTATCCACGCCAGTCCGTGGTGAGATTAGACCGCCAACAACATCACCTTGAAGTAGGAATTAGCATTCCCATTTGACGGGCCGATAAACCAACCCAAAGAGGCAAAGGACTTCCTGGGTGGTTATGGCTATCAAGTCCCGACACACACGAGCCTTCGGATGTTGAACCCCAGCTCTGCCCACAATCCTCTACTGCAGAATACGTATTCTGACGCTCTCTTACTTGGAGTACTTCACCTGCACACTCATTCCTTTGATCTCATCCTCCCCAGAAGGCCTTATCAACTTCCCGACTTAAAGAGGGTCGGAGGGAAGAAACCAGAGAAACGAAGATCAAGAAGGCCACCCTTACCTGAAACTTCTAGAAACCTCCTGTGCTACTTCAGGCTTTATGGCACGTGGCCTTCCCAACATCAACTACCCACGGCCAGGATTCAGAAACAAAACAAGCAAAGTACGGGACGTGCCGACCAGACACAATCAAACTATTAAAAGTCAGCAGCTGGCATCATCCGGACGTGCATTTCCTGGTCACATCGGGCATACTGCTGGGTTTCGGGTGATGTCCCTCTGCCCTTAAATGGCCTTCAGGAAATGTGTGCTTTGCTACCAAACACATTTGCCACTTCTAGGCCAGTACTAGAAATATTACGAATGACTATTTCTTAGAATCCTAAAGACACAGCCAACAAGAAGGACGAGACGGGGGGAGATAAGGAGCTCCCTCTGTTTGCACGAATACGAAGTTTCCGTACCTTAGGTTAGTACCTGAAATACCACCATGCATCACTTAGAATGCGGTGTGCTTATGTCGCGTGGGACTGCATTTCCAAAACGCAGAACAAAGTGACCACTTCAGCTGCGTTTTTCTATAGCTGGTACAGAAGTGAACGGAAGGGCAGACGACACCCCAGCCAGAGCTCGACACACGCACAAATGCCTTCGGTGTGAAACACGCATTACTGTCTTCAGGGAAGCGTGCCCTGGAAGGTCTTTTTCTCAGAACCGCTCCTGGGAAGCATTCAAGGAAAATGCCTTCTCCCGGGAACATCGCGACTCTGATGCAAGGCGGTCTGCGTGAATTTACGGGCACCCTGGGTTTTTAATACTTCACCTGAGCAGAGAAGTCAATGAGCTTTGGAAGCAGGACTTTGCCCCCTTCGTCACTCTTCAGGAAATCCAGCAGACTGCCTGTTGATAGAGAGGAACAAGTCGGCGTAGTTCAAACACACAAGACCAACATCCGAACACAAGTCAATCATTCCTATTAGCGGGGGAACCCACGGAATGACGGCCTTGACAATGCTGTATGGCCACTGTGCCTTTTTCTTGAAGTTGGTCATACCCAGTCCCCTCTAAGCTGCTCCCTTTGACCTGATGGGAAATGTAGTGTGTGGTCCAGGTAAGAAAGGCTGATGGGGGACATGGTTTTTCTGGCTCCGGGTGACCGAGAGCACACGTCTCAGAGCACTTTGCACCTGGCACCACGATACACTTAGTGCAGCTGCCGAATCCTCAGAGCTTCTCGGGGACAGACGTCAGCAAGTCCTCATGACTAACCTGCCTGCAACAGGCACTGGGCTGGGCTCACTCCTATCTGTGTCCGGCAAAAGCACAGAGCTCAGCACAGGCTACAGATGCTCACGAGTGTCTGATGAACATACCGTGCTTTGTACCTAAAAGAAAGTGTGTCGATAACCTCCCCCCCCCACCCGGCTTCCTATGGCATCATCTCTAAAACAAGACCTTCGTGCTCCCCTAGAACTTGAAGTGTCAGCCTTAGGCAAGTTGCTGACCTGTAACGTCTTAGTCCCTGTACAGCGGGCACAGCCTACCAGCTATATTATCAGGGTCCTCGTAAGGACAGATTTAAAGCACGTGCCATGGTGCCTGGCAGGTAGTAAGCGCTCAATAAATGTTCTGCTACCTCACCCACAGCATAGAACAATGGTACTTAGCCCTCAGATTGCTAAGAAGACCAGGCGAGATCACCCGGGGAAGGCAGCAAGGACAATCTGGTATACAGTAAGTACTCAATAAAGGCTAAGCATCGCTATGTGGAGAAACTCCTATTTACAGTTACGATCCTGGATGCTACCAGCTGATTAATTCAACACGTATTTACTGAACTCCTACAAAGTGTCTGATCCTGAGCCTGGTTTCTGGGTGACAGCAACCTAAGCCAAAGGGACTAGGTATTTGGTTTTCGTTTCTAAACAATGTCCTTTTCTGGAAGGACTCAGAGTGAGTAATATTCTTTTTTAACATTTTTTTTTTTTAATTTTTGAGAGAGCAAGACGGAGCACGAGAGTGGGGGAAGGGCAGAGAGAGAGTGGGGGACACAGAACTCAAAGCAGGCTCCAGGCTCTGAGCTGTCAGCACAGAGCCCGACACGGTGCTCGAACTCATGGACTGTGAGATCATGACCTGAGCCAAAGTCGGACACTTAACCGACTGAGTCACCCAGGTGCCCCAGACTGACTAATGTTCTGAAATATTTATATATATTAAATAAGCAAATGTAACGTTCATTTTTCTATTCAGCTACGACATTACACTATAATCTCCATTAAGCGTGAGATGATTGTTAATTCTCTATTATGTATGTTTCTTTCTTTTCTCCCTTCGTTCCTTCTGAAGATTTTTAAAGAACCATTTGGCAGTTTGTTAGTATCTCTAACTGAACAGAGGAAGGATGATAACTCAAACCCTGTTATCTGAAGGTAACATCAGCGGGAGAAAACGTGGTTGCTGGAAACCTCTTCGTTCAGTGATTCTGATGCATAGGAATTTAACTTCCAACAGTTTAAAAAACGTTAACATTTTTGAAACTTAAAAAGTTTTTTTTCAATGTTTATTTATTTTTGAGAGACAGACAGATAGAGTACGAGTAGGGGAGAGGCAGAGAGAGAGAGAGAGAGAGAGAGAGACAGACAGACACAGAAGCCGAAGCAGGCTCCAGGCTCTGAGTTGTCAGCATAGAGCCCAGTGTGCGGCTCGAACTCACGAACTGTGAGATCGTGACCTGAGCAGAAGTCTGACACTTAACTAGCTAAGCCACCCAGGTGCCCCAAAATGTAAGCATTTTAAAGTGACACCCTGAACATTAAAAAATGCTAAAGAGGAAAATGACTCGTTTTAGGATTTTAAGAATTCCCGTTTTAAATATATAACAAAAATACTCCTATTTGAAATAGATTTTTTTTTTTTTGACAAATATTTATTAGGGGCCTACGACGTATTGCGTGCTATTCTTGTGGCTAATATGTATATGAAGACAAATGCAGAGAAGATAGACTATGTATTATTTCTATAATTCAGGTAATATTTTTAACATGTCTCATGAGGTGGTTTGTGAACATGCTCTGCTTTCCCACATTTTCTCGTTTTTCCGTGGTGAGCCTGCTGTCTTAGAATTAAAACTGTTTGAACATTCTTTGAGCATTTAAGCGTTTTGCTTTGGGAGCGTCAAGCCTCTTAAAAGCACGGGGTCGGGGGGACGGGCTCACCCTTGGCCATGTATTCGGTGATGATGTAGATAGGCTCCTCTCTGGTGACCACGGCATACAGCCTCACCAGCTTGTCATGCTGAAGGGTCTTCATGAGGTTGGCCTCCTCCAGGAATGCTTGCACAGACATGGTGCCTGGTTTCAGGGTTTTTACAGCCACTTTGGTACTGTTGTTATAGTAACCTAGAAAGCAAGCAGAAGGGAGGGCAAGTTTTGTGACTTCAGCTTTATATATCAAACTGAAAACCAAAAACTTTATGCAGAGTTCAAAGGAAATTTCGTCCTAGGTTGAAAAAACTTACACAAAACTCTCTACAGAGTTCACACGAGGGAAGGCTGAGTCAAGGGTGTGTGAGAATGTGAGACTTCTCTCTACCATATTTACCAAAGAAATCTAAAATCGTCCCCAAAACCAAAAAGTTTTCATAAAGCATTATTTAAAAAAACAAAAAAATCCTCTATATGCGGGGCACCTGGGTGGCTCAGTTGGCTAAGTGTCCAACTCTTGATTTAGGCTCGGGTCACGATCTCACAGTTTTTCTTGCAGGATCGAGCCCCACATGGGGCTCCGTGCTGAGCGTGGTTACTCACCCATAAACAAGAATGAAATCTTCCCATTTGCAAGGACATGGATGAAGCCAGGAGAGTATACTACTAAGTGGAATAAGCCAGAAGAAGACAAATGCCATATGATCTCACTCATATGTGGAATTTAAGAAACAAAACAAATGAGCACGGGAGAAAACAGAGAAAGAGACAAACCAAGAAATAGACTTTTCACTATAGAGAATAAACTGGTAGTTACCAAAGGGGAAGGGATTGCAGGATGGGTGAAATAGGCGGTAGGGATTAAAGAGCACACTTACCATGATAAAACAATTGTTTTGATTAAAATGTTAAAAAATTTAATATGGAGACTCATTACAAATTTGTTTCAAGGTTCATACATAGGTTTTCAGTGACACAAATGTATTTAATGAATGCAGAAAAGTCGTAGGATACAAAGTTGATATACAGAAATCTGCTGTATTTCTATACACCAATCACGAAGTAGCAGAAAGAGAAATTAGGAAAACCATCCCATTTACGATTGTATCAAAAAGAATAAATATCTGGAATAAATTTAACCAAGGAGACAAAAGATCTGTACCCTGAAAACTATAAAACGCTGATGAAAGAAACTGAAGACGACACGAACGAATGGAAAGATACACCAGGGTCATGGATCAGAAGAATTAATGTTGTTAGAATGTTCCTACTATGCAAAGGAATCCGCAGATTCAACGCAATCCCAATCCAAATGCCAACAGCATTTTTTTACAGAACTAGAACAAATAATCCTAAAATCTGTATGGAACCACAAAAGACCCTGAATAGCCAAAGCAATTTTGAGAAAGAACAAAGCTGGAGGCATCGCAATCCCAGATTTCAAGGTACAGTACAAGGTTACAGTAATCAAAACAGTATGATGTTGGCACAAAAATGGACACATAGATCAATAGAATAGAAGAGAAAGCCCATAAATAAACTCATACTTACATGGTCAATTAATCTATAATAAAGTAGGCAAGAATATACAATGGGGACAAGATAGTTTTTACGATAAATGGGGTTAAGAACATTGGACAGTTACATGCAAAAGAATGAAACTGGACCACTTTCTTATACCATTAACCAAAAAAAAAAAAAAAAAAAAGCCCTTCAAATAGATTAAAGACTTAAATATAAGACCTGAAACTATAAAATTCCTAAAAGAAAACATAGGCAGTCATCTCATGGATATCAGTCTTCACAACATCTTTATGAATATGTCTCCTCAGGCAAGGAAAACAAAAGCAAAACTAAACTACTGGGGCCACACGAAAATAAACTGCTTGTGCACAGCAAAGGACACCAACAAAATGAAAAAACAGCCTACCGAATGGGAGGGGAGATTGACAAATGACACATCTGATAAGGGGTTAATACCCAAATATATAAGGAACTTCTACAACTCAACACCAGAAAAACCAAATAATCTGATTAAAAATGGGCAGGGGACCTGAACAGACATTTTTCCAAAAAAGACTTACAGGTGGTCAACAAACGTATGAAAAGATGTTCAACATCACTAATCATCAGGGAAATGCAAATCAAAGCCCCCAGTGAGACCTCACCTCACACCTGTCAGAATGGATGGTACCAAGAAGACATGAAATAACGAGCATTGGTAACGACGAGGAGAAAAAGGAACCCTCATGCACTGTTGGTAGGAATGCAAACTGGTACAGCCACTGTGGAAAACAGGATGGAGTTTCCTAAAACAAACTGAAAATTGCAATACCATGTGATTCAGGAATTCCACTTTTGGGTATTTGCCCAGTGAAAACGAAAACATTCATTCTAGAAGAAATATGCAACCCTATGTTTATTGCAGCATTATTTACAACAGCTAAGACATGGAAGCAACCTGAGTGCCCACCAGTAGATGAGTGGATAGAGAAGTGATACACACACACCCAATGCAATTTACTCAGCCATAAAAAAGAGTGAGATCTTGCCGTTGGTAATAACACAGATGGGCCTAGAGGGCATTATGCTAAGTAAGTCAGACAGAGAAAGATAAATACCATAGGATTTCACTTGTATGTGGAATCTAAAAAACAAACAAACAAAAAAAAAATGAAAACAAAAAACAACGTAAAATAAATGAACAAACAAAAAAAACCCAAAAACAGACTCAACAGAGAACAAACTGGTGGTTGCCGGAGGGGAAGGGGTGCAGGGATGGGTGTAATAGGTGAAGGGGATGAAGAAGTACAAACTTTCTGTTACAAAGTGAATAAGTCACAGACATGAGAAGTACAGCATAGGGACTCTCGTCAATAATACTGCAATTATGTTACTGTGGTGAACAGTGAGTGATGTACAGAATGGCCAGATCACATTGTTGTACCTCCGAAAGTAATGTAACATTGTGTGCCAAACTTCAATAATAAATGCAAAACACAAACTAGATAAAATGCAAAACAGGTTTCTACACAGATCCTCAGTGACACGACTGTATCAGTGGCAAAACAGAGCAAGAAAATACACTCCCTTTGACACCGACAAAGGACTGGTGTCCAGAATATACAAAGAATTCCTACAAATCAATAAGAAAAATAGAAAAATGGGCAGAGGCTTGAATGGGCATTTTGAAAAGAAGTCGTCCAAATGGCTGCCAAACGTGTAAAAAAGAACTCAGTCTTATTAGTAATCAGAGAAATGCAAATAAAGCTATAGGAAGAAGCCACCACCCAGCTTGACAAAAATCACAAAGCCTGACAACTTGAGTGTTGGTGAGCACATGACCATGGTAGAGAGATTGGGGCAGCTCCCCAAGGCCTTCTGTGTGCTCTTTTCTGAGCATCAGTGAAATCGAGCTTGAAGCTTGTCTTTAATAATATTCCCAGGGGCCCATGAAGGATGTTGACAGACCAGCCTCCTTTCAAGTGCAATCATTTGAGTGTTTGCCACCCCCCCCACCCCCCCCACAGGCTGTGCTGACCTGTGGCCCACCTCCTTCTAGATACAATTCTGTTGATCAGGAAATGGCATACTGAGAACTCTTGTATATTTGACTGGGACAAGCACTTGGGAAACACAGCTGGCAGTGTTTGGTAGAGTTGAAGATCCATACTCCCGTGATCCAGCAAAGTGACTCCTGGCCACCCTAGAAAAACTCATGGACCCTTGATCCACTACAAAAAGGTTCCCGGCAGAATTGTCATTCATAGTTGCTGAAAACTGGGAACACGTCCAGCTTCATCGATAAATAGTGAAATCAGGGGTGCCCGGGTGGCCCAGTCAGTTGAGCATCCAACTTCGGCTCAGGTCACGGTCTCGCGGTTCATGAGTTCGAGCCCCGGATCAGTTTCACTGCTGTCAGCCAGAGCCTGCTTCGGATCCTCTATCCCACACACTCTGCCTCTCCCCCACTCTCTCTCTTTCTCTGCTCCTCCCCTGCTCACTCACCCTCTCTAACATTTAAAAGCAAATGGTGAAATTAATAGCTAAACCTCTCTACATCTTGAGTACAACACGATGCGATATAGCGATGAAGGTAAATGAACTGTAGCCACACCCAAAAACATGGATGAAATCTCACAACTATAATGTGGAACAGAAGAGGCAAGACGTAAGAAAACGGTAGTTTTTTGGGGGCGCCTGGGTGGCTCAGTTGGTTAAGCGTCTGACTTGGGCTCAGGTCATCATCTCCCGGTTCGTGAGTTCGAGCCCCGCGTTGGGCTCTCTGCTGACAGCTCAGAGCCTGGAGCCTGCTTTGGATTCTGTGTCTCTCTCTTTCTCTGCCCCTCCCCTGCTCACACCCTGTCTCTCTCTCTCTCTCAAAAATGAATAAACATTTTTTAAAAATTAAAAAAAAAACAAAAGGGTAGTTTTTGGTATGACTCATTAACATGAAGTTTAAAAACAGGCAAAACTACTATATTCTGGAGGATGCACACCCCCATGTGCATAAGTAACAGAAGAATAAAGAAAAGGAAATTATCACAAAAGCCAGAATGGCAGCTGCCTTTGGGGGACGGTGAGGTTGTGGTTGGTAAAGGATAAGTGGGGGCTGCTGCGTGCTGGTAAGTTTCCACCATGTGGTCTCAGCGGCCACCGCACCAGTGTTCATTTCATAATTATTTGTGATATTGAACATTTGTGTTGTATACACTTTTCAGTCTGCCGGTTAGCTCACCCAGCAATAAAAGTGAAAGAAACAAACCCGCTCTCTCTCTGTCATCCAACAATGGAACTCACTGAGCCTTTTTACATAAATAAAATTATGGGTAAAGGATGAAGAAAAAAAAAATGCTTTCCAAGGGCAGGGGAAAAAGTTGTCAGGAAACAGCACAGCTGTTAAAGATATTAAAATTGCTGATAAGGAGGTTGAGATGAACGGTGAATAAAACGGTTCCATCAAGCACAGCTCAAGATTGCAGCAGCTTCCAAACTCACTGGCGTCTTGGGGCAGTGGTATTTAAACAAGAGGGCAGGTCTCCGACTTGCCCTAAAGGCATGATTTTTATTCGGCACTAACGATCAGACTGTACTTTGCCGAGATATTCTCCCGTAGGGTACAGGTTCAATTAACCTAGTCATGGAGATTTGGGTCGGCATTACAGATAGACGAGGATTTTTTTTCAAAAATCATTTGAGGGGGCGCCTGGGTGGCTCAGTCTGTTGAGCACGTGACTCTCGATTTTGGCTCAGGTCATGATCTCATGATTCAGGAGATCGAGCCCCGTGCCAGGCTCTGTGCTGGCAGGTGTGGAGACTGCCCGGGATTCTCTCACTCTGTCGCTCGCTGCCCCTCCCCAACTCGCATGCGTGCCCCCTCTCTCTCTTCCTCAAAATAAATAAATGAACATTTAAAAAAAAATTACTTGAAAGTGAAGAATTTCTTGAAGCGTGCCATTTTGGCACAGTTAAAGAAAGCTAGTGTGACGCTTTGAGACAGTTCTACTTCCCGGTGTGACTAATTTGCTAAAAAGCTCCTAAGTACCGCAAAATGGAAGCTGGTTTTCACAAGAGACGCATGTGGTTGGTGTTGGCTGGTGATTAAATTTCAATGCAACTGGCTCAAAAATGTATCAGGCAACATTCAATGGAAAACAAGTTCCCTTTCTTCTACAAAGTCTCTTCGCAGATCAAGTGGCAACAGGAAACATCATCTTTGGCTTCACTGAGCAGTCAGTTCCCCTGGAATCCAACAATCCATGGGGGAAAACGTGTCACCAAGCCAGATGTCAAGAGGATCACACGAACGAGAGGAAACAGCTTGAGGGAGAAACTCCTTTCTTTTAGCCCCACCCTCTCCTCCCCTAAAACAGGTCACTTCCTAGTATTTGTTCGTGCGTTGCAGACCAGAAAAATCTGGACCGTACAATGTGACTGGTAGTCTCTGAATGTCACAAAAATATGATTTTATTTGGTTACCAGTGATACAATTTTTAATTTGTTCTACTTTTGCTGTCAATGAGAAAAACTAGGCGGCTCATCTCTTGAGATACAAAATCCTAAAAGAGAAATAAGAAACTAAACTCAGGCAGCTCTAAATTGCAGACCTTGCTTTTTACACCAACCCTTGGACAGACGGAAGGAGACACAGATACACCCAGGGCGGGGGGGGGCACCCTTTGACCTCTGATCCATAACATAGTGTCACCAATCATTTATTCTTTTGGTCTGATTCCCAGTATTCCCCTGCTAAATGCATTCAGCACAAGGACATTATTTCAATAGCAAAGGAAGTTCTCCCTTGACAGCCAAATTCATAGAACCGTATCTGCAAAAGATCCCAGATCAAAATTTCTATTTGCTCTTTTCTCTTTTTTTCCTTCTTTCTTTCCCTTCCTTCCCCACCCCCTTCCTCTTCCCTTCCTTCCTTTAATACAAGACTAGAGGAGAAAAGCATGATTAAAAAACAACTATCAATGTCAATATCCTGGCAAGGATATCATACTGTAGTTTTGCAAGATGTTACCACTGGGGGAAACTAGGTCAAGGACACATGGGATCTCTTTGTACTATTTATGTATAGTATGTGTGTGTGTGTGTGTGTGTGTGTGTGTGTGTGTGTGTGTGTGTATATGTGTATATATATGTATATATACACACACACACACACACACACACACACACACACACGAATATTGAAAGAGAATTCATATGCCATACCATTCACCTGTTGAAAGCATACAATTCATTGGTTTTTATATATTCAGAATTGTGGGCCCAGCAGCACAATCAATTACTGGGATGTTTTCATCACCCCCAAAAGAAACCCCATAGCTATTGACAGTCACGTCCCCATCCTCCTGGCCCTACCACTAAGGTGGCCACTCATCTACTCGGAGCGATAGATTTGCCTATCCACATTTCACACAAATGGGATCACTTAACACGTGGTCCTTTGTGTCTGGCTTCTGTCATTTAACACAGTGTTTTCAAGGGTCACCCACATGATAGCAAGTGTCAGCTACTTTATTCCTTTTTATTGCTGAATAATATCTTATTGGACAGAAACAGCACATTTTGTGTATCCATTGCATGGACGGACATGTGGGTTGTTTACGGTCTTTAGCTATTATGAATAATGCTCTTATAAACATTCATCTAGAAGTGTTTGCACAGATATGTTTTAATTTGTGTATTATTTCTTACAGCTGCAGGTGAATCTATAATCATCGCAAAATCAAAAGTTTTTTTAATGTTTATTTATTTTGAGAGAGAGAGCACACATGAGCAGAGGAGGGGCAGAGAGAGAGGGAGAGAATCCCAAGCAGGCTCTGTGCTGCCAGCAGGGCTCGAACCCACGAACTGTGAGATCATGACCGGAGTCAAAAATCAAGAGTCAGAAGCTCAACTGAATGAGTCACCCAGGCATCCCTCAAAATAAAAAGTTTAATTAAGAAACCCAGGAACGGGGGCGCCTGGGTGGCTCAGCTGGTTAAACATCCAACTTCAGCTCAGGTCCTCATCTCACAGTTCCTGAGTTTGAGCCCCACGTCGGGCTCTGTGCTGACAGCTCGGAGCCCGGAGCCTGCTCCGGATTCTGTGTCTCTCTCTCTGCCCTTCCCCTGCTCGTGCTCTCTTTCTCTCTCAGAAATAATAAATGAATAAACTTAAAACACACACACACACACACACACACACACACACACACACACACCTAGGAACAACGGGGCACCTGGCTCAGTCAGCTAAGCGACCAACTTTGGCCCAGGTCGTGATCTCGCGGTTTGAGCTTGATCTCCCTCTGTGCACAGCTCAGAGCCTGGAGCCTGCTTCGGATTCTGTGTCTCCCTCTCTCTCTCTCTCTCTCTCTCTCTGCCCCTTCCCTGCTCACGCTCTGTCTCTCGGTCTCTCAAAAGTAAACAAAACACACATAAAATTATTAGCAACTCTATTTAAACAATGAATTTTTCACAAGGCTTTTACCCCCTTTCAAAGAGTTTAAGTCAAAAGTAACACTGTGTATTTTTCAATGCCCCACTCTCCTCTCTTCTAAACTTCAGTTTCTCCCACCACCTGAGCACATGCTAGAATATGTTCTCTAAAGTCAGTGTGAATATTTAGCACGTGGCCAGTGGACGCCCATGAACAGGGAAGGGTGAGAAATGGGCAGGAAGCTTTAGCGTATCTAGAATTGCAGTGCAGCAGAGGTTTTCCGCATCTCAGAGGGACCAACGTGCCTGAGCTGCAGGTGACAATTTCAGCATAGCTTTGGGCCGCTCAGGGCAACACTGGGCCGTGAGCAGGTCTACTGGGCCGGGTGCGCCCCCCTTCCGCTGCTACCTCGCCCCTGACTTCCCACTAGCACAGCCCCTTGTCAATTTCAAATGGCACTTGTGATCGCCACCATCGCAAAGCTGGCGCAGTGGTTACCGTTCTCCTGAAACATTATTTTATTTTTGAGAGAGACAGAGGCAGAGCGTGAGCAGGGGAGGGGCAGAGAGAGAGAGAGGGAGACACAGAATCGGAAGCAGGCTCCAGGCTCCGAGCTGTCCGCACAGAGCCCCACACGGGGCTCGAACCCACAGACGGCGAGATCGTGACCTGAGCTGAAGTCGGCCGCTTTACCCGACTGAGCCACCGAGGCGCCCCAACTCTCAAGACGGTTTTAAGAAGATACAAGAGGACTATCATAAGGTCTTCCCCTCCAAGCGATAGCTTCCCAGACTACCAGATCTCACTCTTATCTCTTGGGGGCAAATGGCGTGTAGTTTGATGCCTTCCTCTTGGCTTCACAGCTGAACACAAGGAGGTCGGAACCAAAGGCCATACTGTCCCTTCACACGCGGGGTTACTGTTTCAGAGCAGATGAGTACACCCTGCTTAAGCTCCCTCTGCTTTTCCCCTCAAGTATGCAATTCCTTTGCCAAAAAATATTCACGGGAAAGTCGAACTTTTTTTTTTATATTTATATTTATAGTTTTATAAATAGTTTGAATTATTATTTATAGTTTGAATTTCTGATTGAAAGTGGGGGAAAATCCACTAAAATATAGCTTCCTGTGGCCATAGTCAAATACAGATAAGAAAAGTAGAGGGCACAGAACCATATTCTATAGGAAACATGTCAGGTATATAATCTCATGCTTCATTTCGGCAACTGAGAAGATAGTTGTTTGCCCATTTTACTGATGAGGAAACCGAGGAGACCAAATTAATTTCTAAATAGCTTATTAGCAAGCGAGTCTAGGCCTCTGGGATGCCAGAGTGCCTGGCTTCTTCGCTACATTGAATGACTTTGGGCAAGTTGCTTATCTGAGTCTAGAGTCCTTGCTTATCCAACGGCGACGATAATTCTGATCTCGCAGACTTATTGTAATGAGTACGAGAGATAATCGAACACGTGCCCAGAGGACACCATGTCACTCGGACATTCCTTCCTCTCCTCCGTCCTTCTACTTCCTTGTGCTCACTTCGATCATCTCCTCCGCATTCAGAGTCATAGTAAATACAGGGAGTTAAGAGCGTTCAGATGGCCAGGGGGAGAAGGCAGGTCCCTGGGTCCCTAGGGAGCCAGCAGGGTTGGAGAAGTCATGTTTGCGAGAGTGTGGAGGAGGGCAGGGACAGCTTCCTTTTAGAGAAGTTATGGCTTCTGAGACGGAAGAGAATTGAAAATGAGCAGATAATGCTGGAACCATTTGCGGAAAGCTCTTTTGGAGCAGAAGATATTTACATGATCTTAATCTCCTCACAGATTATTCATTAATTACGAAAGGGAATTGAAAGCTAATATTTACAATGGAGATATCTGGTGCACTTCATCAAAACCAAACAGACCATCAGCAATGATGGAATCAACTAACATTCTGTGCCTCCTGGTAGATGCCCTGAGGACACAGCATCGCTTAGTACTTGGATACTATTTACGCACGAAGGCATCGTGGGAGCCAAATCATGAAAACATCCAAATGAGGCACAGTCTACGAAACAAATGACCCAGGTTCTATAAAATGTCAGCGTCAAAACGGATGAAGGGCCAAGGGACTGTTCCAGATCAAAGGATAGCGAAGACATGTCAACTAAATGCAAATATATAATCCTAGGGAGCTCAAGGGCATTACTGGGACCAGCTAGAGAAATCCTGGACTCTATGAGATAATCACATGCATCAGTGTTAGATTTCCTGAACATGGCCAACGTATCATGTCAGATCACAGCCCTGCTCTTAGGAGACACATGTTTTAGTATTTAGGAGTGCAAAGTCATCATATCTGTAACTCACTCACAAGTGGTTCAACAACAACGACGAAAATAAAACGTGTATGTGTATGTGTGTGTATCTATAAAAAAAGATCAAGCAAACATAGCAAACTACTAACTAGTAAACTCAGGTGAAGGGTTTGCAATGTTTCTTGTACTATTCCTGCCCCTATTCTGTGCCTATTAAGAAATAAATACAAATACCTCAGGGGAATAAAGTAGGTGGCCTTTTTTTTTTTTTTTTTTTTTTTTTTTTTTAATGAGCAGATAACAGTTTGATGATTCCTTAAAAAGTTAGTAATAGAATTGCCACATGACCCAGCAGTTTCACTCCTAAAAGAATGTATGTACCCAAGAGAAATGAGACTATTGGTCTATACAATCTGTACATGAATGTTCATAGCAGCATTATTCACAATAGCCAAAATGTAGACACAACCCGAAAATCCATCAACAGGTACACAGATAAACAAATTGTGCTATATCCATACCAATCCATATCCAAATTGTGCATATATCCATAGAATTGGGCGCCTGGGTGGCTCAGTCGGTTAAGCGTCCGACTCTCGATTTTGGCTCAGGTCACAATCTCACTGTTCGTGAAATCAAGCCCCATGTCGTCGCGCTCTGCCCTGTCAGCTTGGGATTCTCTGTCTCCCTCTCTTTCTGCCCCTCCTCCGCCCGCACACAAGCACATACTCTCTCTCAAAATAAACAAACTTTCAAAAAAGGGGAGAATACTGGGGTGACTGGGTAGCTTAGTCGGTTAAGTGCTCGACGTCAGCTCAGGTCACGATCTCACAATTGGTGAGTTTGAGCCCCGGGTCAGGCCCTGTGCTCACAGCTCAGAGCCTGGGACCTGCTTCGGATTCATTGTCTTCCTCTCTCTGCCCCTCCCCTGCTCGTGCTCGCTCTCTCTCTCGCTCTCTCTCTCTCTCTCTCTCTCTCTCAAAAGCAAACATTAAAAAAAATTTTTTTTCTAAAAAGAGGGATTATTATTCACCCATAAAAAGGATAAAATTCTGACAAATGCTATAACGTGGCTGAACCTTGCGGACATTATGTTAAGTGATGGAAGCCAGTCACAGAAGGGCAAATACTGTACGATTCCACTTCCATGAGGTACCTAGACTAGTCAGATTCATAGAGACAGAGTAGAATGGTGGTCGCAAGCGTCTGGGGGCAGAAGAAATGGGGATTGACTACTAATGGGTACAGCGCTTCCTTTTAGGGTGGTGAAAATATTTTGGAAGTCGACAGAGGAGGTGGTTGCACATCGATGTGAATGTAGTAAATGTCACCGAACATGGTTCACTTTAAGGTGATTGATTTTACGTTACACAGATTTTTACCTCCATAAAAAAGAGAAGAGCAGAAGAGAAAGGGGGAATTTGATATTATGACTTGAGCCACAGAGTAGGAGTAAGAAGAGGCCACATCTGCAGCCAACACTCACACCCAGGAATCTGATGACTGGGATGGAAATGGCATGTCCAATATGAAGTACTGACTGGTTCTGAAATGTGACAACCAAGATGGAGAATTGTAATTTACCCGAATTCCATAGTCTGTTCACAGACTTCCAGTGCAGTAAGAATTCATCATATGCTGGGTCAGTGTCTATCATATTTATTAATTGTTTTTCACTTTTTAAAATTTATTTTTGATTTTAATTTACATCCAAATTAGTTAGCATATAGTGCAACAATGGTTTCAGGAGTGGAATCCTTAGTGCCCCTTACCCACTTAGCCCATCCCCCCTCCCACAACCCCTCCCGTAACCCTCTGCTTGTTCTCCATATTTAAGAGTCTCTTCTGTTTTGTCCCCCTCCCTGTTTTTATATCATTTTCGCTTCCCTTCCCTTATGTTCATCTATTCTGTGTCTTAAAGTCCTCATATGAGTGAAGTCATAGGGTATTTGTCTTTCTCTAATTTCACTCAGCATAATACCCTCCAGTTCCATCCACGCAGTTGCCACGTCTGCCATATTTAAAACTTGCTTCAACTAAAGCAGCACCAGCAGGATTTCGTAGGCAATACTTTGATCCCAGGGGCCAAGATTTTAGAGGAGAAACCTCTCCCCCTCACAGACCCCTGGGTGGGCAAGTGAAATGTCTATATAGCTACAGCAGGCTGGAAGAGTCTCTAGTTTCTGCCCGGCTGGGACTGCACAGTATTAAAAGCTGCTAGCCCTTTTTCTCTCTAGAAATCATAGCTGCTTTCACTCACATAAAGCTGGCACAGAAAAAGTGACCCAATGAGATGTGTATGACCTCACATGTTATCCTTAACAAGAGTAACTGCATTTTCAGTTAGAACCTTGAGGGGAACATGAACTTTTTTTAAAAAAGGTCTTAAAAATTCTATCACAAAAGACAAAGCAATTCACATTCCATGTAAAAACTTTAGAAAAGACAGACGGGGGTGGGGGAAAAGTCCCCTGGAGAAGCCACTGCTATAATTTTGGTGTACTTCTTGTCAGCCTGAGAAGGCAGGAGTTAACGGTAAGGAATGATTCATTAATGGTGGCGCTTTGAACATCTTTAGAAACTTCCTTGGTGAGACACTGAAGTAAGTGTGATGTGTCCTATTACGGCCACTAGTAAGGGTGATCCTAACCCTGAAGGTAATTTTTCCTGTCCTGCACTTAAGATAGGTGTCCTGAGAATCCAGTCATGAGAGAATCATGAACAAGTACAACAATCAGGAGAATGACCCACTGCCCTCTTCCTTACAAAGGTTTATTCCAAAATTTTTGTCAATGTTCAGTTTTGAGAGACAGAGCACTAGCGGGGGAGGGGCAGAGAGAGAGAGGCAGACACAGCATCCGAAGCAGGCTCCAGGCTCTGAGCCATCAGCACAGAGCCTGATGCGGGGCTCGAACTCGTGAACTGTGGGATCATGACCTGAGCCGAAGTCGGACACCTAACCGACTGAGCCACCCAAGTGCCCTGAAACATTTATTCTAAGAGAGAGTTACTGAGGTGGGGGTGGGTGGGAGTGAAATAGACAAAGGGGAGTAGGAGGTACAAACCTCCACTTATGAATATTGTAATAATGCTGTATGGCGACAGGCGGTTGACTAAACTTCTCATGGTGGGCAGAGCAGGACACAGAATTGCTGAATCGCTTATTTTCGTGCACCAGAAACGAATATAATGTTGAATGTCAACCGTAATTCAACTAAAATTTACAAATATATATTAAACGTTTTTTAAAAAAGAAGAGAGAGAATTACAAGGAAGAGAGTCGAAACAGATTTGCAGGCCAGTCCTTGTTGTCAGGTGGGCAGAGCCAAACAAAAGCAAGGATGCTTCCGGCACGGTTTAGTGTTTGGCTGAGAAAACGCGCCAAAATTAGCTTGGGCCCTTATTTCCCTGGTCGCCTCCCCCAGAGGCGCAACTCACCCATCCAGACTTCTCCGAACTGCCCAGCACCGAGCCTTTTCACCAACTTGATGGACTCCCGTGGGATCTCCCAGGCGTCTTTGTCCCATGGCTTTTGCGGTTTGGGACTAATACACGCCTTCTCCAACCTTCTGCACAAGCCATCTGACTGCTCTGATTTGAAAGAACACAAATTCAAAGAGGTTATGCAACGTCCCACTTTGTATTTCACCGACATCTAAGAAGAAATTTCGACTGCCAGCGCGATCGCTTTCGGCCTGACGTAGTCTAGGACCTAAAATGTCGTGCGGGTATCTTTTGTGTCCTCATGACTTTTGAAATTCTTATGTGAAAGACCATTTGAAACGTGCCTTGACTTTATCGATTAGTACGGTTTGCAAACCTCCAGTGTATGTTGCCTCAGAGTGGGTTGCAGAAATAAACAGTACCCACGGCCGCCCACCACAACCGACTTCAATCACACAGGGAATGAACCCGGAGGCCGCTCATGGGTTTGGCTTAACAGGGCTGAGAACCGGCACTGGAGACAGAGGACCACTGACTTGCCACTTCTAAATATTTTCTTGTCATTGTCCTTTGTTTTCCTTCACCCAGCATGCACATTACCTTATTACCTTTACCACATATACACATGTCTACAAAGACACATATCTGTGAATCTGCATTCCGATTCCAAATATTTAAAGATGTGTTGTAAAAATATGCACCACGTGGAAAAAAATATTCATTTTGTTCTTCATCCTTCTGGGACATTAACCGTGAAACGGCATGGACTAGGTCGGAAGGGCCAGGATGATTATTCACTAGGATCAAATCTGACTTTAAATGCGGATTTAATTATAGATGAATTTAGAATCAGTTATAGAGTATGATCCTCCAACTTCTTCCAAGAGATGTACGATGTAGAAGAATTTTAGTATAAAATTAAAGTGTCTGAAACCCTGCATCTCATAATCATCTGTTTTGCCTTGTCTGACCGTCGGCTTTTACTTACTTTGGTAATGCTTAATCATGTCACTGATACAAGGGAAAGTGATTCGTGGAGAGATGTAATAACCCCCATTGTCCAGACTTCTAATTTTGTAGTGCTTAATAACATCACCATGCACAGGGTCATAATCTCTGACAGAAAGAGAGAAGCTTCCTGTGAGGGAAAAACACAAGTAAAGATTATGCTTATATTTTAGAAGATCTGCCTTATGCAACACTATAGTACGCATTTTGCCATAAAATATGCAAAATGTAAATTAAGTATGGATGGAGTGCATAATTTCTAAAGTCCTATAAACAAGTCCGCTTGACACATGAGGCTAGTATTTTGTTTGCTATGAAACCTACCAACATGCCCTTTTCCTTCCTTGCAATAGGTTTTTATGATTTCGCTGAATTGAGAAGTTACTTTGATTTTCTTTCTCTGAAGATTTCAAGATTTACTCTAAATAATAATGTAAGAGGCCCAGCAAACATAAAGTGTGGTAAGAAATGGCCATAATTGGGCTGCTTCCTATGTTACTTTTAGTAGTAAAACTAATCATTTGAGTCATTTGTTACCAAACTATAAAACTTTCACTACCAGAACATAATATATCTTTCTTTAAAAAAAAAAAGAATTCCAGACTAGTTTCTAAGAATGATCTGTTCAGTAGTGATTTATCAGAGGATTTAAACCACTTCCTACCTTTTAACGTTTCACTTTCTCTGATAAGAAAAGCCCCAGCACTGTTCCCGGGCGCAAGAAGCTGCCTTTCGGCGTCTTTCCTGGTTATGTCCTTGAAAAACCACCTGAGAAGACATTGTGACATTTCATGGGTATTATGCTCCAGGGAAGGAAAAAGAAGCAATCGGGGGGGGGGGGGTGGGGGGGGGGGGGGGGGGGGGGGGGGGGGCTGGGTGACTCAGTCGGTTAAGCGTCTGACTCTCGATTTCAGCTCAGGTCATGGTCTTGCGAGTTTGTGAGTTCAAGCCCACATCGGGCTCCTTGCGCTGACCGTGGGGAGCCTGGTTGGAATTCCCTCTCTCTCTCTCTCTCTCTCTCCCTCTGCCCCTCCTGCACATGCTCTCTCTCTCACAATAAAGTTAAAAACTTAAAAAAAAAGAAAAAGATAAGGAATAAACATGACGGCCAATGCAACAAACAAATCACCCAAGATGACAACGTGTAAAGGACTCACTCTTCCGTTTCCAAGGTGTTGACTTTGGCTACGTAGTTGCTGGGGATGAAACCTTCTCTCTTCGTTGAAAGGGATTTAGCTTTCCACCATTCTCCATGTCTGGAATGGAAACAGACATGGAGAAGTGTTCGTGTCCAATGAGTCAAGAACTGCAATTGTCTTAAGGTGTTTGTTTTGGGGGGCGAGGGAGAGTGAGAGGATCCCTGGAACCCCAGAATCCAGTGGGAAATTCACTCATTTTGCTGAAACACAAATTCGTTTAGAGATGAAGGCAGGGGCAAACAGTCTCGCAACTGGGTCACCGTGCTCAGTGCTGTGCAAACAAGAGTTGGTAGAAAGGGCTCCCATCGGGCAGAAGCAACATTTGCGGCTTCCACCCGGGACATCTAAGAAATGCTTTAGGACTCTTACAGAGTGGGAGTCAAGGGACTAATGAACCATAGTTCCTAGGTTATAAACTCCTTTGTTAAAATATGGAAATGTTAATTTCCATAGACAGATGCCGTGGAAAGAAAGAAATAGAAAACCATAAAATAGGGGCGCCCGGGTGGCTCAGTTCGTTGAGCGTCTGACTTCATTCGACTCAGGTCATGATCTTGCCGTGCGTGGGTTCGAGCCCCGCGTCGGGCTCCGTGCTGGCAGTGTGGAGCCTTCTCGAGATTCTGTCTCTTTCCCTTTCTCTGCCCCTCCACCTCCTCCTTTTCTCTCTCAAAATAAGATACATATTCTCTCTCAAAAATATATATATTCAGGGCACCTGGGTGGCTCAGTGGGTTAAGCATCCGACTTCGGCTCAGGTCACAATCCCACAGTACGTGGGTTCCAGCCCCACACTGGGCTCTCTGCTGACAGCTCGGAGCCTGGAGCTGCTTTGGATTCTGTGTCTCCCTCTCTCTCTGCCCCTCCCCTGCTTGCACTCTGTCTCTCTCTCAAAAATAAATAAACATTAAAAAAAAAAAAAAAAGGAAAGGAAAACCATAAAATAAATGATTCCAAGCAGGCAGCCTCGTCCCCATGTTCTTGGCCTCCACACAGAGGCAAGGAGGAGGCTGGGGCAGGGAAGGAGGCAGAATGGATGGGTCCCCACGAGCCTCAACTATCATCGGCTTCCAATTCCCGCACGCAGTCGGGCTCCATGTCCACAAGACATGAACGACAACCACAGTGACACCGCACTCCTGCCTGTGGTACGCCCGTGCCGTATTTACACGCACGTTAATTCTCACATCACCCCCAAGACCGAGGTGCCGCCATTCCCATTTCATAAGTCAAGAAACCAAGAGCTGAAGCGGCCTGTCGAGATCACAGAGTCGTCACGAGGCAGAGCCGGGACTGCAACCAGTAAGTGACAGCTGCTCTTAACCACTTAGCCCCTTGTATTTACTACGGGGTCTCCCTCCTCCAACGTGGTTGGTGGGCCAAGGGGACAACGTATGCCAGATAAGCGGGAAATACCTAGGAAATCCGTATCCTCAGTTCCGAG
This sequence comes from Panthera uncia, assembly GCF_023721935.1. NCBI lineage: Eukaryota > Metazoa > Chordata > Mammalia > Carnivora > Felidae > Panthera > Panthera uncia. Next base: position 74,217,344 of record NC_064812.1, read on the forward strand.
CCCCTGGGGTCTGAGTCACGGGTCTGTGAGTCAGCACAGAGAGGTCAAGGACATGATGATGCCTAAGTGTCTTCCCACGAGGGCTACAACTGCCGAGCAGGGGCGTTTCCAAAACGCTGCTTCAACACAGTGTCCTTAGAACTCAAACCAAGCTGGACCCATAAACCCAGTCTGGATTTGGGCAACATCACTAAACAAACATAGCATTAGAATAACGTGCCAATTCCACGCAGACCCAAACTTGTTAAGGTGACACAGATGGATAAAGAAAGAAACCAGCGTCTGGATTCAAAGGGACACCTGGAGACTGTTCACAGCCACACATAAGAGGAAAGTTCCTGTGGCCTTCCTCCTTCCATTCCCAAAGCCCTGCTGGCGAGCAAGGAGGCGGGAAGCCAAATGAGGGGTCGGGCCTCGGTGGCCTAAGGGACAGCAGGCACAGCGTGCGGGGGCGTACTCACTCCTCCAGGACTTTCATCTTCTCTCCTTTCTTGAACGACAGGTCGTCTGGATGGATGCCATCGTAGGGGTACAAGGCTACCACAATGTCTCCTTGCTCCTCTGGATCTACAACCGAAGACCGGAAAGGAAGACATTCAAGAATGAATCAGTGGAAACATTCTAGTAAGTCCCTGTCAGACACAAAGGAGTCCTGCCCAGGGGGACGCACAGCCCACATGGCCTACGGTAAGCAACGTGTTATATGCACCGGATACATTATCGGTCATCGCCAATTGTACAGGCCCGCGACTATAATTAATTCCAACTCTGTACTTAAGAAGTTATTCAGCCGCGTTCATGGCGGCATGACGCACAAAAACTAAAAGGAGTTAACAATCCAAACGTTCAGTGACAAACGAATGGATAAACAAAATGTGGTGAGTGCGTACCACAGAATATTACTCAGCCTTAAAACGGAGGACAATTCTGGGGCGCCCGCGTGGCTCAGGTGGTTGTGTCTGACTCTTGATTTCAGCTCAGGTCACGATCTCAAGGTTCGTGAGTTTGAGCCCCGCGTCGGGTTCTGTGCTGACAGTGTGGGGCCTGCTTGGGATTCCCTCTCTCCTCCCCTCTCTCTCTCTCTGGCCCTCCTCCCACTCCCCCACTCTCTCCCTCAAAATGAAACGTTTTTTTTTAATGGAAGAAAATTCTGACACAAGCTACAGCATGGATGAACCCTGAAGACGTCATGAGAAGTGAAAGAAGTCAGACACGAAAGGACAAACACTTTACGATCCCATTTATTTGAGGTACATAGAGTAGTCAGATTCAGAGGGACAGAAAGTAGAATGGGGGCTGTTGGGGGCAGAGGGGAGTAGGGGAAGGGAGCTAGTGTGTAATCTGGACAGAGTTCCAGTTTGGGGAGACGAAGAAGTTCTGGACACGGATGGAGGTGACGGCTGCACAATAACACAAACGTACTTATTTCCACTAAAAACCGTACGCTTAAAAATGGCCACCGTGAGGGGCGCCTGGGTGGCTCAGTCGGTTAAGCGTCCGACTTCGGCTCAGGTCACGATCTCGCGGTCCGTGAGTTCGAGCCCCGCGTCGGGCTCTGGGCTGACGGCTCAGAGCCTGGAGCCTGCTTCCGATTCTGTGTCTCCCTCTCTCTCTGCCCCTCCCCCGTTCATGCTCTGTCTCTGTCTCAAAAATAAATAAAAAACGTTAAAGAAAAATTGTTTTTAAAAAATGGCCACCGTGATAACTTTTATGTTGCGTGTGTTTTTCTACACAGAAACATAAAAACACTCAAGCTGACTACCTTGCAGAGCCTGCAACGGTGAAGAAAAGAAGCCATGTTGCTATGAAGACATACCTTTGGTTTGAAACCTCTGTCCTGGTAAAAGCTGAGATTCTGGAACCTAGGAGAGAACATTTGTTAGGAAGAGGATTTTGACGTTTAGCTTTTCTTTCTCCCGCGTTCACGTTGTATGTTCTCTCGTTTTTCTGACGGTAGCACGTGAGGTTTAGGACTTGCAATTTAGTAAGGCGGAGGGCAGAGGAGAACAGAGAGAAAAACTTCTGCATAGCTGCGTCCTGACATACACAGCTCGGTGGAAGGACTCTCCCCTCACAGTCTCTCCATCTCTCCAACTCTCACAGTCTCTCCAATTCCCCACAGACTCTCTATCACGGTCACTTGCCTGCGATGGCAGGAAGCGACCAGGGCTCGAAGCAGGGGCTGCTAGATGCTAACCCGATCATCATTCTCCCTCTTATTTGGTAACAGGACCCTAATACTGTGTGCGATGGCAATTTGCCCAGCCAAGTGGCTATGCTTCTGACTCTCTGACATTCTATGCAGATGGGGGGAGGTGGGGAGGAAGGAGGTCTGTAAGCAAACTGGTTGCGGGGGTGCTTTGGGCCGGCTCCCCCTCTCCCTTGCGCTCTTTCTGCCTAGAAACAGGTGGAGGCTTGGAAATCAGACACCAGGGAGAGCAGAGCAGAAGATGATGGGGCGGGGGTGGGGGTAGGTAGCCGGGGTCCCTGCTGGCTTTGTGGGATTGCCACTCTGGCCAGGACTGCTGATCTCCGCGTTTCCCAGACTTGTGTAGAAAACTGGTCAGGGGTCTGTCCCTAGGAGCTGAGAACCGGTCCTAACAGATCCAGGCTTCCTAAGGCTGACCCCGGTTCTGTCATGGGGACGGCTGGCATCTTTTGTTATTTCTGCTGGGGGGTGAATTATCAGGGTCTGTGGGACAAAAGCCACCTCAATTACTTTTTAAATCAAATCCCTTTTCCTCTCAGTGACCACGGAGAGGATGGTAAGACCTCCGGGGCCCCTTTTAAGGAAAGTACTGTCGGAGGCCTAGACCCACAAATCATGCAACTTTTCTCTTTGATTAAAGTGACTTAATGGAATGGGACTGAAACGGCGTGCACTGAAATTTAAATTTCTGACGAAAGCTAGCCCATAAAATCTCCAATTAGGAGGTTGGGGGTGGGCTGTAGAGGAGAGAGAACACACTAGATTTTCTGGTAGCAGAAAATCATGGGTCCATACTATCCTTGAAGACTTATTTTAAGAAGTTCTAGACTGATTTTTTAATCACTGGATTTGCATAATTACGACGCATGATCAATTATAAATGACGTAGAGGAAATAATTAGAAGATGAGAGACTAAATCACTTTGAAAGCAGCAAGCTGATTTTCAAGTATCAATGAGTCCTTAATTTACAAAGGTTTCAGTAGCCTTTTCATAAGAGCAAAACACATATACGGTGCAGTCGCCTTAACTCTTTCTCTTTAAAGGGTCTCTTCCTCGGGGTGTTGTTGAATTCCATCACTTCTGCCTGTCCCATCACGGCTCCTCTGTCATCAAAACAAGGCGTGCATTTTTGGCACATCTGGCTGCAGCTGGGAGTGTTATCTACGGCCATGGGATAAGGCCAAGCTAACAGCCTTGTGAGACAAAGGCATCTGTGACCACAGAAGGCACAGACTAAAATGCAGAATCCACGACAGAGGTGCAAGGTTGCAACCATTTTTTTACTACTTCTGCTTTCCAACTCAACGTTTCACCTGCTTTACATTAAGTAAGAGGAAACATGGTAAGTTCATACTATTTGCCTTTGTGCTTTCTGAATAAAGGGCATCTTCGATCATCAGTTCAGGAGAAAACTTGGGTTTAAAGCGTGAAAAATGCATTGCATGTGATACCAGAAAAAGCCAGATTCTTTCTCTGAGATCTTCCCCCCCACCCCCATTTTCTCCATCTTTTTTTTTAATTTTTTTTACTTTTTAAAATTTACATCCAAATTAGTTAGCATATAATGTCTCTGAGATCTTTTAAGTCTCTAATAAGAAAACTACTTGTGACTCCCAATTCTCCAAATCGTTTTATTTCCTATTAATCATGTTTATATAATACGATTCTACATCTATGCTTGTTTATGTAATATTTTTAAATATAGTTACATGTATTTATAATGATGAAATTATTAAAGCCATATCCTTATACACTTTGAGTTTCTATATAAGCGTAACGTTCACTTCTCTGTCTAGAATCATGTGCGGTAATTAATAGCGATAATATATTCACTCTTTATCTCCATTTATTTTTACGGAGGCCAACAGTGACGTCTCAATTTCAACAGTGGCAGGAGATTTTGACATACGTAACAATATGTAACTTTGCCTTGGCAACAATAACAGACTTCTGTAATGCCAAGGCGTTATATTTAAAACAGGTCAGACTACAGCCGCTTTGGAAGTTGTTAATAAAGGCATTGGGGCTAATAAACTGCTTCCAGCTTAAACGCTTAGAAATTCCATTATATAGACAGATAGATCAACAGGTATAGGTATCTCTATGTATATCTACAGACCTATCTACCTACCTATACATATCTATATGTAGATGGAAAGGACAGTAGGCCTGAAATAAAGTTCATTTTAAGCACTAACTACCCAAAGCTCTGTTCCTCCTTTCCATCAAGTCAGATAGAGTATTAGGTCCTCCTTTGCCAAGCATTTCCCAACGGCATCGAATAGCATGTCACTCATAAAAGATATCCGTGCAAGGTCAGGGGGCAGAATTAGTTGTGTGTGTTTTTTTTAATCTCTTAATTCTCTACAAAAAGTCCTGACGGCTTCAGAATCGGTACCGTTTGGAATTAACTGAAGAATGACAAAATGTGGGATAAAACAGGACACACCGAAGGGCCTATTCACACTTCTTTTAGCTTCTGGCTTGCATCCAGAATTTCCTTCTGCTTCCAGACCCCTGCACTAATCTCACTATCTACCCTAAGTCATACAGGTCCAGATAGATAGGCAGATTCATCGTTATGTATAAAGAGCTGGTCTTTGCACCAGTTTCGTGAAAAGTGATTTTCTTTTCACAGGAGAAGGTGACCAACGGCCCCTTTTTTTCGGACAGGAAGGAGCCTGGTTATCGCTAAAATGTTTACAAACTCTTTAAAGGATTAAGTTACAAGGCATATCGAATGTTGTTGGGGGCCCAAGTAACGGATTTGATTTTCTGCACGCACAGGTTACAGATTCGGTGTTTAAATTACGCAGCCATGCTTTGATCCTGCTGTGGGAACGCTCCCCTGAGACTATCTACTTACTGGCCTTTGCTGTTTATTGGACGTTGGATCTCTCACATAAATAGTTCGGTCAGTATTACGTACTGGTTGAGGCTTCAAATCTACTCCATCGCCATTCAGATTGTCTTTCCTTTTTGATTTTATACATCCCATATTTCCTGTTGGAATATAAAAGCAATGACAGGGTTTTACCATTCTAGAACTGGCGTTAAGCTCCCAAACATCTCCATTGACAGAGGCTAGAAGGAGTATATTTTTATGCTTTATTATAGATAACGAACTCAAACGTGCTTCACATACCCATTTGCTGGTTCATTCATTCATTCAACAGCTACTGCTCGGGCAGAAATTTTACGTCAGCCAGACATCATTCCCGCTCTAGAGACGCTCGTATTCTTGTGGCGGGGATGTGTGAATCAAAGCTACAGTACAACGGGACGAGTCCATGACAGAGGATGCAACTAACTAGGACCTAGGGAAGGGCACCTAACTCAGGCAGGTGGAGACAGAGTTAGTCAGCAGGAAATGTCCTGAAGGAAATGCTCCGTGAGTCAGAATGGGAGCCACACGGCAAAGTCAGTAAAGGGATTCCAGGAGGAAAGAACTTCAATGCAAACTACTGACCCTGAGACAACATGGCCCCTTTGGGGAACTAGTTCATCTCACCCCTTCGGGGAAGAGGTTCAGGCTGATCCCTTCAGAAAACTAGTTCTGCAACGAGAAAGCTTTTCGCCAAGGAGCAGGTAGGGAAGGCCATCGGGCTGGGATGGAAAGGGAGGCACACCTTGGGTGCAACGTCGGGGAGTTGTTGGGCTTACTCTGTCATTTCACAAGGACACAACGTGCAAGGCAAAGTCAGGGGCTTGAGGCCTCAAAGGCAAGCATGAAGAAGACCCAGAAGGCAGAGAACCTGGCGGCAACTGAATGTGGCCTCGGGCCTGGGAAAATGGCGGGGGGCCTTCGCCAAGACCGGAAATGCAAGAGGAGAGATGATGCCCGGAGGAACATCCAAATGATCAGATCCAGTAGGCTTCCCAGGAAGATAGGTGAGTGTGGAAACCAGGCGAGATGGCGGAGCTGGAGGCATGAATGATGGTATCAGCCACACATGACTACTTTGGAGGAAGAACCACAGGCAGAAGGGGTTGTGCCTGACCAGAGCACGAGGACATAACCATGCTTCCGAATGCTGAACTCTTCTACTCGTTTATCTGGTTAATACTGGGATGTATAGAGCACCACACAAAGCACTCTGGGGACTGAAGAGAGGATTCTGAAAACTATAATCAGATACGCATTCTGCCTACAGCATAGCCTCATGGTCCGATCTATACATTAAAAACCATCTGTTATGAGCTCTGTCAGAAGGCCCCATAGGGCAGTGGGTCCCAAACCTAAACGAACACCAGGATCATCAAACTCAAGAGACCAGATTCCCGGGACACGTTCCAGGAAATTCCACTGGGGCCAGTGGAGGAGGGTACCCAGCGGGGGAGGGGGGTGCATCTGTGGAATTCGGAAGCACTGCCATTTTGGGGACCACTGCCTACAACAGCAGAGGAGGGGGAGATGATTCAGAGCTTGGGGGAGAGGTGCTGGGAATCGGGAAATAACTCCCAGAAGAAGAACTGTTCCAAGAAGTCCCAAGATCTCTGGATTATCACCCACAGGGCACGTGGCCACCGCTGATCTCTGCACCTTGTCCCGCAGGCTCCCAGTTGGCCCGCACCCCTCAACTTGTTTATCATCGCACTAGTGAGATATGAAGCCTCCAAAGGCTCAGTCACACCTCTTTCTGAAACTAGCAAGCACAGTTCCCAAAATAAAGGGGAAGCAAGTATTTCTTTGATTCAAAACAGCACCCCCCCTTTTTTTTTATATGCTCAAGTTTCTGAAATGGAGAAGGGTTTTGAAGTGGATCTGTAAATGAGCGAGATGGGTTTTAGGGTAAACAGGCAAGTTCTTTTTTCACCAGTCTCAACCCCCACCCCCTCCAAAATGCTGTTTTCACTGATCGTCCGTTAAAACGAGGGAATGTGGTCCTGGAGAAGGCCTCTCAGCACCCACCGCCGAGCACACGGGCAACACCAAGGGGAGGCCCTGGAGGGTCCCCCCAACCCCCCCGCCCAGCTCCCCCTCGCAGAGACCGCACCCCTCCCCAACCCTCCGGGCTGCAGGTGCTCCTGAGACCCGGCTGGCTGCCCCATTCCAGCAGGTGCTCTGTATCTTGGTGTCTGTTTCTCCCTCTGTGTGTGTGTCTCTCTCTCCCACCGTCTCCAGAGCTAACCCCAATGCTACCTGCCCAGTCTGGTTGTCACTAAGGACCCTATTGAAAAGATCCCCCGTCTACCCATTCCACTGCTCAGGCTTTACACTCTTCTCTTTTCTAATTGTGACCGACATCCCATTACATATTGATTAACTTGTGGTCAGCACCCGCCAGACTCGAGGCTGCTGGGGAAGCTCCCAGCCTGTTTCTTCCCGGCAGTATTCCCAGCGGCTACACAGTGCCTGTGCAGGGCAGGTGCTCAGGGAACACGCCCCTGAGAATGACCGGGTGGGGCGGCTCTGGCTGTGTACACGCTCATCATCCCGACCCTCTTGCAAAAGGTGAACAAGAGAAAGGAGAGGAAACCCACCTCCGTCGGTTTCAGAGGCAGATATCTCTAGAACGGACTTGTAGTTTGCAAGAAATACAGACGTTAGAGGAACGAAATGATCAGACAAGTCCACAGTCCAACTCCATGTCTGGACACACTGAAGAGTGCACAGGGTAGGGGGCTGGGGACGAGACGGTTACACATTAAAAGACTAGAGACACATAACGGGCGAACCTTGCGTGGATCCTGGATGGGGGTGGAGACAGAGGAGGACACAGGGTGGGATAACCGGGGAAATCTGAATGTGTCTGAACGTGATGTTAGGGAACTGCTAGGTTTCGTGGCTGATGAGATAATAGCTCTCTGATCGTGCGGCATGAGGCTGAGTCTTAGGAGACGTATACAGGTGTGCAGGGGAGGGTGGCTCGTGGTGTCACAAGTTACAACGCTTTGCCCAGTACAAAGACAAGGGGGGGCGGGGAGGCAAATACGGCAAAACGTTCAAAAATCAGAGAACCTAGGTGAGGACGTTTTCATTTTTTTTTTCCTGTGGCTTTGTTAGATTCAAAATTAAAAGTCAGAGGAGGGGGAGAAAATAAGAGGATGTTATGAACAACTTTATGAAAAAGAAGTCATACAAAATGTTAGAAACCCCGGCAGAGAGAGAGAGAGAGAGAGAGAGAGAGAGACTCAGCGGGAACAAGGAGAGAGAAGACAGCTGGTGTGGAGTGGGGGCGTCTGGGAGCCAGACCTCTCCGGGGTCTGGACAAAGAGGCGATGACGACTGTCCACGGGCAGTGGCCCCACGAAGGAAGAGGGAAGGATGGAAACAGAAAGCAGGTGGATGTGTAAACGGTGGCAACGGTTCACAGATGATCATCTCTTTATGTTCATTTCATAATTTCTCCTCCCCCCCCGTCACCATGGATAACTGATAACACACAAGGGCTGTTGATGACAACAATTACGACATTGCTCCCCGTGGGGTTACTGTCCTCGGTGGCTCAGGCTGAGCTGGCCTCTGCCGACGGTCCACCCGACAGGGAGTTCTAGTTCATCACCGTCCAGCGAGAAAGCTCAGAGAGCTGCTTGTGGTGACACGGGGATGAACTCAGACCTGGTCCTGCCAATTCCTCATGCTGTGGGAAGGTTCCCGAAGAGTAGAAAATCCAACGTACCCCCAACAAAAACGAAGGTGGTTACACGTTTGCAAGCGATAGGAGCTACACTCTACCATGATGCACACTTCAGCATTTATTTCATTTATTTTTATCTGAGAGAGGCAGAACGGGGGGGGGGGGGGGGGGAGAGAGAGAGAGAGAATGAGATTGAGAATCACAAGCAGTCTCTGCGCTCAGTGTGGAGCCCGACGCAGGGCTGGGTCCCACCACCCTGGGATCATGACCTGAGCTAAAAGCAAATGTCAGGTGCTCAACCGACTGAGCCGCCCAGGCGCCCCCACACTCTAGAATTTTTTTTTAAATATTTATAATTTTTTGAGCATCCCATGGACTCCCTGAAGAAACCCTATGACGCAGGTATTACTGACCCCACTTTACAGAAGAGCACACTGAGGCCCAGAGAGGCGGTTATGACCAGTCCAAAGCCACGGCACTGCCGAACCCTAGCGCTGGGCCTCGCACACAGGCTTAGCTGAAAGTCCAGACGATGGTGGTTTTGAAACTTGTGTCCTACCTACTTCGGTAATGATGCCGAAGGAAGAGAGACCATTTTTACGGCCTGCTTCTCTTGCAGAAGGACTTGAAATGCTTTTCCCAAAACAGACAACGAGGGGTTTAATAAAACAAAAGCAGAAGAGCCGAGCCGAGGAAAAGAGGAAAATGGGGATGTGGTGACATGGCGGGCACCAGATTTGCTATCGCAGGTTTCCTGGCAGGAAGAACAGGGGTGCAGGGCGAGTGACGGCATTTCACGAAGGCAAGAGGAAGTAGGGCGGGCCCGTCACAGGAGGGCAAGGCCCCCCCCACAGATGCTAAGGTTTCTTATGATTAACTTCATGTAAGGTGCTACAGATGAGGTAGTTCGCGAGGCCTTCAATTTTTTAGAAGTGAAGACGCATTTCATACGTGGGGATTTTTGGTCGATGATAAAGACTGAGGGGCACCCGGGTGGCTCATTGGTCGGGCGTCCAACTTCAGCTCAGGTCATGAACTCACAGTTGGTGAGTTCGAGCCCCGCGTCGGGCTCTGTGCTCACGGCTCAGAGCCTGCTTCGGATCCTCTGTCTACCTGTCTCCCCCCCCCCCCCCCGCCCCTCCCCCACTCCCTCTTTCAAAAATAAACATCAAAAAAAAATCATGACGATAACCAAGATTTGACATGCAAAGACAGCCATGGGATCTTTATCACATAAGCTGGACTACATGGTCTAAAATAGACACAAACATCTGGGCAACTATTTGCTCACAAAGGGTCATCTGCCAACACGCCCAGGAAACGGGAGGTGGTTAACTTTTCTTTCCAGAAATTTCTTTCACTGGAACAAATATCCTTTCGGGTGGCTTATCCTCATTTAAGGGCCTTAGGATACAAACATCCTTTGGGGTGCCTTATCCTCAGTTAAGGGCCTTAGAATACTAAAATCGTTTTTAAGAAAAGATTTAAGAAAAGACTAAGTATGAGTCTTCATTTACTACCCTGCTGCCTCTGGTCAGATCAAATAATGCCTTACCGTTATCCATGCCCTTGCTAAAAAAGCAACCGTCCGCTTGGAATTCTACTTCCGGGGACGGATTTCTTTTTCTCCCCCTCCAGCTTTACTGAAATATAACTGACATAGGACATGGTGTAATTTAAGGCATACAATGTTAATGATTTTGGACACCGTGTATTGTGAAATGATTCCCACAATAAGGTTAGTTAACACCTCAATCACTTCACGGGGTTGTCAGGGGTTACTTTCATGGTAAGAACTTTAGAGGAACTGTTCTTGAGATACACAAGGTTGTTCACGTGAACGTCATGTATATCATATAGAGAGACAATCTACATGTCAGTAGGGGAGAGTTCATTAAGTTGGGTTAAACTGACATATTCTGAGAGTAGAATGAATTAAAAAGAGAGATTTGTAGAATTCAGGCATTCTTGACCATTGGTCATTACTGATTGAAAAAACACACAGAGACATAGGGACACACACATATCCATATGAAAGCATATCCATCTATCCACAGAAAAAGAAGACAGACCCATCACCATGTTGGTTAGGTTCTGAAGTCCATTGTAAGGGGCAAGATCCTATACAGAAATTTTCTCTTCAACATTCCGAAAGAGGACACCACAACTTATAAGATATTTGGGAGTGAGGACTGTAGCAGCGTTGGATTGCTGAACTCAAATCCTGGGTCCATCAATTATTAGCTGTGTGATCTTGGGCGAGTTGCCAAACCTCTCTGTGCCTCAGGATCCTTCTGAAAACTGGAGATAATCTTACCTAGCTCATTGCGTTGTTATGATGCTCAAATGAATGAAGTTAGTCAATGTTTGTAAAGTGCTTACAAGTATGCTGAAAACGGCACATTGGAAGAGCTCTAGACGTGTTTGTTAAGCACATAGATAAATGCGGTCTAAACGCTAGTTTCCCTCCAGCGCAGCAAGGGAAACACTGTCGCCGATGAGAAACAAAAGCACAGCCTCTACCCCACCCTGAAGAGGGAACGGTAGGAGCCCATCGCTACCTCACCCTCGGGGTGGCACCCAGGCCACCTGGCCCATCCAAATGGCCATTTTCTTCCTTACTCCGTCCCTCCCCTCTTTGGGGTGGGTGCCTTCCATGCCGGGTCAACTCTGCCGTATGCTTGGGTATGGCATGATGACCAGAATGTGAGTGCATATGCATTACCCTGTGATTAAAGACGGGGAGAGAAGCTGGGGAGTGGAAGAGGTTCCCGAGTTTGCACTTAACATGCATTTTGGGTAATATCTTGGCCTCTGTCACAGATTTCCCAGGTTTAAAAGGTACTACGGTGGCGCCTGGGTGGCTCAGTCGGCGAAGCATCCGACTTCAGCTCAGGTCATGATCCTGCGGTTCGGGAGTTCGAGCCCTGCTCCGGACTCTGGACTCTCTCTTCCTCTCTCTCTCTCTGCCCCTCGCTCACTCATGCTCTCCCTCTCAAAAATAAATAACATTTTAAAAATATATAAAAAAGTGAAGGTATTACACCCCATATATTATATTTCAACCTATATTTTTCAAGTCCGTACAAATCACTTCCCTGACTGCTACATAAAAGTTTTGAAATCACTCATTTCTCATATTATCAGAGCCTAAAGAAATATAAAGTAGGAAACTGGAAGCTATTTCCCCCTATGTAATCTGAATCCGTATTTTAACAGCAAGTTAAAATCCTGGATCTTAAAATTTAAAAACAAGGTTACTAGAATTTAACCCCCCAGAACCTGCTTTCCAGCCTTTATAAAATGCTACAAAGAAACTGTGTTGGTATCCCATTTTGTTTTTATTATGATTTGTAAATTTTCTGTCTTTACTCCATCAGCCAAAAAGAAACCAAATTGTCTTTTTTTTTTTTTTTTTTTTTTTAAACTCACCACTACTTCTCCCAACCGACTGCTTTAATTTGCATGGAGTTTTCCCAGCAACAAGCCAATTACTCACCCAAAGGCTCAGCAGCAGCTCCAGAACCTTCTTCCTGTTACCGACCTCCTGTCTAACCTTGCAATATCCAGCGTCATTCTGGAGTTACCAGACATGTGTATGTGGGAAGGGAGGAGCAGCGAAGAATATGCAATTACCTACTTTGTGCCCAGCATTGCCCCGATGAGGAAAGCAAAGCCCAGAGGTGAACCTGTGCGAGGTTATCAAAGGTCTTAGGTACAAACGGAACTTGGTCCATCGGCTTCAAAGCCACACTTCTTGACCCACCCAAGGCTTTGCTGCCTCCCCATACTGTGAGTTTCATCTCTGAATTAGTGAGCTTAGAAACACAAGAGAAAGAAAAAGGAAGCCCCAACGACATAGGGAGAATAATCCCCCCCCCCCAAAGTGACCTTCAAGATTTAATAAAAAAGAAGGGGGGAGAGCCTGGGTGGCTCAGTCCGTTAAGCACGGCTCAGGTCATGACCTCACGGTTCACGAGTGGGAGCCCCCCATTGGGCTCTGCGGTGACAGCACAGAGCCTGCTTTGGGATTCTCATTCTCTCTCTCTCTCTCTCTCTCTCTCTCTCTCCTGCTCGTGCTCTCTAGCTCTCAAAAATAGACAAACGTTAAAAAAAAAAAACAAAAAAAACCCCAAACAGTGATCTTGAACTTCCAAAGTAGGCTGGGTTTGGTTCAAGGGTCATTCCCAGGAATTTATCCCTAAATAACGTCTTCCATGCCTCGTGCTTACATTCCAGAACCAGCTATTTAACTCAAGCCTTGCTTTGTCTGCCCAAATAGAAGCCTTCTTGGCACCCTTTGATTGTTTTCCTTCTTAGTGTGCTTTCAAGAATGAGACTCCGGAGATGTTTTTAGAGAGGCAAGGTCGATGGAGGGGCTCCAACAACCTATCAGAGAGAAAGTGTCTCAGTGGTAGCCTCAGGACAACAGAGGAGGAGAAAGCTCCAGAACTAAACTCCATAATCAACTCCATGAGTTCCTACTTAAGTAGTTTTCTTTTGCCAACGTTCCTAAATTCTTTTCGAGAAAGATAGAATTGAAAAAGATGTAGCCGGACTCTCTTAGACAACTAAGATTTCTCTCCTCTGTAGGCCATGGTAATCATTTTCAAATGTTCTCGGTACTTTCCCCTCGATGAAATCGCCCAGAAAACCATACTGACACAGTTAGTAAGCTGATAACCAGGGCCACCCGGGTCCAGACCCTGGTTTCGACCAGCCTCGAATACGAGGTCCTGAAGGTTGAGGGGCAATTAAGTCAATGTCGTTTTGGTATTGGGTAGTCCTGGCTCCTAGGTTTCCTCTGGGTTCCGTAAATCTAAGCAAATCCTTGACAACGCGGGTCACGGGACTGCTCTATGGTGTGGGTGTCACCTCTGGTCTGTGACTAAAGGTGGGATCCGCGTAGAAGGGAGCGGGGTGCTTTACAAGAAGTACTTCTTGAGTTATAAAATGTGACAGAGAGCCTGAAGGAGCATTAGAAAGAGTAAGAATGGGGTAGAACCCCCATTCTAAATAAAAGGGGGCCACGCCCACCCACTTTTATTATTAAGGGCCAATTGGGAAAGGGGGGTGGGGCGGGAAGTTGCTTTAAGTACATTTAGTAGTTGTAGTTCTACACCCCCTGGGGTGTAGATCCAACCTGGGGGAGACTGTACATCTGGCAGAGGGTCTGTCTCTGTTTTTGCTTACAGGATGAGGCACAATGGAAGGCTATCTGGAGGCTCCCCTCACTCAGAAGCCTTTTGAAGGGACAGGGGCTCTGGGAGATCCTGCTGTGATCCGTTCGCTCTGGAGGGGCTGTTCGGGTTAACGCTCCGCACAGTCAGCAGTGCCCATCATATGGCAGCAGACACACAAAGGACGTGGAGAGAATCCGTGGCTTTTTTCCCCTCCCCAAGTAGCACAACAGAAACCCTGTACCTACGTAGGTACCACCTAAGAAGGGAGGAGGAGAAACCCGAAGAGCGAAACTCCCATCTTAAAGAGGTGGCGACATGATGGAAAGAAGACTAAGCTGGGAAAAGCTTCAAACCCTGTTGGCAAACTTAAGGCTGTTTGCTGACCTGCTGTTATTCAGAGGGATGAGGAGCGAGGGTTGAAGACCGTGAAGCCTTCTTTCCTCTGTTTTTGCACGGCCGAGGTGCAGTGTGGACATTCCGCAAGCTTGCTGCCCACAGGAGGCAGGGCATTCTGGAATGCATTCGTGATGATGGTTTTAGAACCTTGCGAAGCTACCAGAAACCACCGAACGGTGTGTCTTAAAAGGGTGAATTTATGGCATGTGAATTGTGTTGATAACGAATTAATTTCAAAATATGCTTCCTCGACCCCCCAAGAGATGGATATAGGGCAGTATGGCTGGCTTCCCCTTCGTGCCATTTTATGTTTTTGTGATCGAAATCTGAGACATTTTAATTTACCTTCTGTTTGCCAATGTCTCCATCTGGTTTGAAAGCTTGTTTTTATTATACGCTGTAGGACGCAGAACAGCAGGGAGATCCAGATATCATGCAGTTAGCTACAACGTAAATGTGTAGCATAAACAACAGGAAGCCCATCCTGAAATATTCTGAAATAACGATGCATAAAAAGAGCAAGGTGACTGCGTTTATCAGAACCTTAATAAACCAAAACAGTTTCAGTCGCCGCATTTATCAGAGTGAGTCCAGAAAAGATCATTAAAGAATTAGGTGAGGGTTCAAATACCTGAACATTTGGAATCTGGAGAAGTTCAAGGGTAATTTGACTCTGGCGGGAAGACCGCAGAAGATAATGACAGGTACAGGAAACTAGGAACTGGGAAGCAGAGTTGCCGGGTCCAGCCTTGACAGTCCTGTAATCACGGACAAAACCACTTTTCTTCTCTGGGCTCTAATTTCTCCACCATAAAATGAAACCATGTGGCTTGGCATGAGAGTCAATGATACTATTTTTAACGTGACGATACATATTAAAGTCTTTCAAAATGTGTGCGCTTCTTGGGGCGCCTGGGTGGCTCAGTCAGTTAAGTGTCCTACTTCAGCTCGGGTCATGATCTCGCGGTTCCTGAGTTCAAGCCCCGCGTCGGGCTCTGTGCCGACAGCTCAGAGCCTGGAGCCTGCTTCACATTCTGTCTCCCTTTCTCGGCCCCTCCCCTGCTCGTGCACTCTCTAATATAAATAAACACACACACACAAATGTGTGCGCTTCTTAACATTCCATTCAGCAATACATTGTTTCTAAGAAAATAACTGGTCACTTACACAAAGCTCTGTAGAAAAGGATATTTTCTTTATAAAGAAAGGGGACTGTGTGTAAATACCACACGATCAGAAATATACTCGAAATACAAAACTATAGGTCACTCTCAAAGTTCATTACACCTATAGCCAGTTCTCTGAAAAATTACAAAATGATCAATTTACCAACATTTGTATATTTCAACTAGGTTTATGTAATTTTATACTAGAGGGATGGTTTTAACAGCTTAAGTTTACAACTGTGTATTATTAGTTGAAGTGGTTTTAATAGCTTAAGGGTATAACAATTGTTATTGAATGTAATTGTTTTAAAAGCTTTTGAAAGTTCCTAGGATGCCTTTTAAGGGAAGTTCTATTTTTAAAAACAGGATTGTTTTTAAACAGTTCTATTTTTAAAAACAGGATCTTCTTAGGACTATATTAATATTAGTTGGTAATAAGTAGGTAATAAGTAGTTTAATTTTTTTTAAAGAGGGGGGGAGGGGCAGAGGAAGAGAGAAAATCCCAAGCAGGTTCCATGCTCAGTGCAGAGCCCGATGCTAGACTCGATCCCACAACTCTGGGATCATGACCTGAGCCAAAATCAAGAGTTGGGCGCTTCACCAGATATATATATTCTATATATATTCAAATATATATGTACCATGTAATATGTAATAAAGTGGGCTTTATTACAGCATGCACAAAAATAAACTCAAAATGGATTAAAGACCTAAATGTAAGACTTGAAACCTACAAACTTCCAAAAGAAAACAAAGGCAATCAACTCTTGGACATCAGCCTTAGCAATAGTTTTCTGTCTTTCCAGGCAAGGGAAACAAAAGCAAAAATAAACAATTGAAACTACAAAAAACTAAAAAGTTTTTGCACAGTGAAAGAGATCATCAATAAAATGAAAAGGCAGGGCACCTGGGTCACTCAGTCGGTAGAGCACCCGACTTCAGCTCAGGTCCTGATCTCAGAGTTCGTGAGTTCGAGCCCCACACGTTGGGCTCCGTGCTGACAGCTCAGAACCTGGAGCCTGTTTTAGATTCTGTGTCTCCCTCTCTCTCTGCCCCTCCCCTGTTTGTGCACTCACTCTCTCTCTCTCAAAATTAATATTAAAAACAGTTTTTTTTAAATAAAATGAAAAGGCAACTTATTGAATGGGAAAGGTATTTGCAAATGATATATCCAATGAGGGGTTAATATCCAATATGAAGAATATGAACATAAATATATTAATATAAAGAACTCCTACAACTCAAACAGTCTGATTAAAAAATGGGCTGGGGCTCTGAATAGACATTTTCCCAAAGACATCCAGATGGCCAACAGACACATGAAAAGATGCTCCACATCACTCATCATCAGGGAAATGCAAATCAAAACCCCAATGAGACACAACCTTACACCAGTCAGAATGGCTAAAATAAAAAAAGACAAGAAAAGCAAGTGCTGGCAAGGATGTGGAAAAATAGGAACCCTGTGCACTGTGGGTGGGAATGTAAGTTTGTGACAGCCACTATGAAGAACAGTATGGGGTTTCCTCCAACAAATCAAAAACGGCGATAACCTATAATCCAGCAATTCCACTTCTGGATATTTACCTGCAGAAAATGAAAACACTAACTCAAAACTTTATACGCACCCCTATGTTTATTGCATCATTATGTATAATAGCTAAGATATGGAAGCAACCTACGTGTCCATCAGTGGATGAATGGATAAAGAAGTGGTACACACACACACACACACACACACACACACACACACACAGGACTATTACTTACCCATAAAAAAAGAGTAAGATCTTGCCATTCACAATGGCATAGATGGACCTAACAGGTATTATGTTAAGTGAAATAAGTCAGAGAAAGACAAATATCTCACAATTTCACTTATACCTGGAATCTAAAAACCAAAGCAAATGAATGAACAGATACAGATTCATAAATACGGAAAAGTGTCGTTATCAGAGGAGGGGGGTGGGGGTATAGGCAAAACAGGTGAAGACGAAGAGATACAAAATTCCAAGTATCAAGTAAGTAAGTCACAGGGATGAAACGTACAGCAAAGAAATATAACAAACAAGAGAAGCTGGACCCATGGCTTACGATCTTTGAAATGCTGATAATCTGTTGAAGTTAAGAACTTGGAGAGGTTGCAGCTAAAGCTGTGTCTTTGCTAAGAATTTAAACGGAAATAAATTGTCGATCATGGATATGCTGACTACACCTAAGGAAAACCGTTCAACATCTAGGAGATGCACCTAAGCAGGCATCTATGACATGATACAAAATTCAGCTTCCTTCAGCTGTCTTGGGCTTAGAGAAACAGACACCTACCTGCCAGGTGTCTCAAGAGGTGACAAGGACTCAGACCCCTATGTGAACACAAGAGGCAATTGATACCCCCATGGCCCCTTCTCTTGGACTCCTAGCAAAGTTGGAAGGTCTCAGGTAAGGGAGTTGGCGGTGGAAGAAAGAGGCTGTGCAAAGGTCCTGTGACTGGAATGAGGTGAGGGGTAGGAGAGGAGCTGGTATGGCTGGAGTGAGGCAAGCAAGGATCTGAGTGGTAAGAGGCAAGGCCGAGGGCCTGACCCTCTTATGATAAGTGTGCAGCGGATGACAAATACACAAGCGATGGGTGGCATCCCCCTGGATCCGTGTGCATTAAGAAGCCTTGCTTACACAGCCGATCCCGATTTGCATAAGTCTTAGTTGAGCAATTTCACACAGAGGAAGACAAGAGGGGATTGTTGAAACAATGGGGTTTTTTTGGTTTTGTTTCTCTTAACAATAAAAGGGAACACAATGAAAACAAGATGAGTTCATGGAAACTTATGTATCAGAGAAGCTTATGTATCAAACGTGTCATTTAAATGACCAGAAGAGGAAATGAAAGGCAGAGTATGAATTCTGTACGTACGGCCAACCAAGAAGTGTAATCAACTTCAACTTTGCGTCTAGCCTCAGATTTCTGTGATCAAGAATTCTGCCACATAGATTTGGAAATGCATAAAATCATGTATTTATATTCCATCTTAAGAACTAAAGCAGCTTTACATGCGTGCAGGCAACATAATACAAACTACTAGGAAATAAGAAAAAAAAAAAAAGGTGAAACTGAGCCCAAGGCAGCTGAAGGAAGCTGAATGTTACAGCTTGCCGTGAGTTTCTGTGCAATTGTTAGACGTAGGCTGCAAATCTACAAAAAAATGTAGGTTTTCTTGAGGCTGAAGCCAAGAGGAGGAAAAGAGGCCTCAGATATAAATAAATCGGCTGCTCTACAACAGAATTTCTCAACCTCAGCACTCCTGACATTTGGAACCAAAAGAATTTTTTGTTGTGGGGGGGCTGTCCTGCACAGTGTTGGGTAGTTAGCGGCACCCTTGGCCTCTACCCAAGAAGAGAGTGACACCCTTCTCCCCCCACCTCCTCGTGAGTCGTGATAACCAAAAATGCCCCCAGATACTGCCGAATGTCCCTTGATGAAGGCTATGTGGCAGGAAATCAGATGTTTTAATTACTGGCAATGACCTTGCGTACTGAGATTTTCTGCTACACGTTGGGGTAAAACAATATGCTTTGTTAGTCAACGGTGAAAGTCAGGTTTAATGTCCCACTATAAAGTTTAAGGGACATAGCCAGAAATTCTGTCCGGTAGATGTCTGGACGTCTGCCTATACACACAGGGACAGACACAGACCCACAAAGACACACACAGAGATCCGGTGTTTGTTGGAATGGTTCCAGAAACTTTTTGTGAGAAAATCATCACCCTGACTCTACACTTCTATATAGACTAGTCATGGGGCGCCTGGGTGGTTCAGTCAGTTAAGCATCCGACTTCGGCTCATGCTTTGTGAGTTCGAGCCCCACATTGGGCCCTGTGCTGTCAGAGTGAAGCCTGCTTGAGAACCTCTCTCTCTCTCTGTCTCTGCTCCTTCCCACCCGTTCCTCTCTCTCAAAAATAAACATTAAAAATAAACAAATCAATAAAACTAGTCTCACGAGATAAAACTAGAAGAAACAGTAAGAATCATCTGTTCTACCTACTCCCCTCTTATGAAAATGTATTTTATTTTCACTGAAGTTAACACAAAAACTCATTTAAAACTTCACTGTGAACAGAATAGAGAGCCTAGAAACAGACCTACTGAAATATGGTGAACTGATCTTTGACAGAGGAGTCTGTGAAATTAATTCAATGGAGAAATGACAGTCTTTCCAACAAATGGTGCTGAACAGTTGGATATCCACACGAGAAAACACATTAATCTAGACCCAGACCTTATACCATTTACAAAAATTAGCTCAAAATGGATAAGCAGAACTAAATGTAAAATGCTTTAAAAATGTACAAAAGATCTGAACAGGCACCACTGAAGAAGATACACATGGTAAAGAAGCATATGGGAAGATGCGAAACACCATACATCACGAAGGAATTGCAGATTAGTGCAACAGTGATATATATCACCACACGCCCAGAAGAATGGCCAAAATCCAAAACACCGACAACACCAAATGCTGGTGAAGATACGAGGGAACGGGAACGCTCGTTCGTGGCTGGGGGAATGTAAAAACGGTGCAGCCACTTCGGAATACAGTTTGTGGCAGTGTCTTGCCAAACTAAATTTTCTCTTGACAAATGATTCAGTAACCGGACTTCCTAGCATTTACCCGAATGAATTGAAAACTTAAGTTCGCACAAACCCTGCACGCGGATGTTTACAGCAGCTTTATTCGTAACTGCCCGAGCTTGGAAGCAGCCAAGATGCACCGCAGCAGGTGAATGCATCAACAAAGGAAGGTACATCCAGACAAAAAATATTCTTCATAAATAAAAAGAGATGGGCCATCGAACCATAGAAAGACACGGAGAAAACTTCGATGCACATTGCTAAATGAAAGAAACCAATATGAAAAGGCTGCATACCACATGATTGCAGCTATATGACCTTCTGGAAAAGGCAAAACAGCACTGTTCCCTGGAAACAGTAAGAAGGTCCGTGCTCACCAGGGGGAGTTCAGGGGGAGGAAGGAAGAGGCGGAACGCTGGGGATTTTTAGGGCAGTGAACTATTCTATTCGAAGATGCGATGGCGGATACATGACATTATACATTGGTCAAAACCCATAGGATGTACAAAACAAAGAGTGAACCCTAATAAAAACCAGACTTTCATTGATAATAGTGTACCAATCTTGGCTCATCAGTTGTAACAAATGTACAAGGTACTCCAAGATGTTAATAATTTGGGAAAACGGGGGGGGGGGTGCCATATGGGAAACTCTCTGAACTTTCCACTCAATAAACCACTCTGTAAACCTAAAACTGCCCTAAAAGGAATGTATTAATTTTTTAAACTATATTATGACAGAAGATACCAATCCATATACTTTTGAGTCCATGTGTCAGAAAACAGATCTTCGATTTTGAAAAGATGATTGCCTTAAAATAGTTCTGCTGGGAAAATCTGCACACATCCGCTACTCCGTATGCTCCCCAAATTTTCCAATTATCAAGGGCAGGCTCTTACCTGCTCTACCTTATTATGGCGTAAAATACAGTAGAATTTCATTAAACCTTCTCAGCTGAATTCCTAAGCTTCTACAGTGTTAGCGTGGGAAAATAACTGGTAAGAGGCAGGAGATCCATTAATGTTTAATAATAAAGCCGTGAATCCTAGCAATATGCTTATAGCCCTTTATGATAAATGAGAAGTAAAACTGTATTAGGCTTGTAAACATGGCAAGACAAAACACATCTGATAACATAGCCCTGAGTTTATACACATGTATCTGCAGGGTGAACAGGATTTTATCAGCAATAGTAATCCCACAGAACCACTGTCAACCAATAGTTAAGTCAAATAAGTAAAAATAGGAGGAGTGGCAGGTACATAAGAGATGTGGTCCATTTAAGGGACGGTTATAGAGAACATGGTTGGATCTGGCGAGTGAAACCGGACGGGAGATGTTAGGAAGGGGGGGTAGGAGTTTGCTCTTTTATGTTAAAGCTTTTAGCTGTTTTGGTTTTTAAATTGTGTACAAGTCTCCCCCTTGATGGCGATGAAGAATTTTTTTTAAGGATGGCTAAAAGAATTGTGTACCTAAATTAAAAAAAAAAACCACAAAACTCTTTATGGGGTGCCTGGGTGGCTCAGTTAGTTAAGCATCTGACTCTTGATTTTGGCTCAGGTCATGATCTCACGGTTCATGGGATGGAGTCTTGCGTCAAGCTCTGTGCTGACAGTGCGGAGCCTGCTTGAGATTCTCTCCTTCTCCCGCTCTCTCAAAATAAGTAAATAAACTAAAAAAACAAAACAAAACAACTTTATAATGTAACATTAAAAAAAAAAAAAGCAAGGTAAGTTTCACATACATTATGATTACATATGTAGAAAAAGTTTGGAAAGAAATATTAAAATCAAATGAAATCAAAATTGAAACGAAAACACCTCATGCTTCTATGGCGGGTCAGAGCTTTTCCTGGTCTTTCTCCCTTGCCGACATGTGTACAGAAAGCAACCGTGTTTGACTCTGATAAAAATACGCCTGTAAAATTAGACATCAAACATGGTGAGCTATGTATTTATGCTGGTCCCCTCTACCCACAGCGGCCTTTTGGATTTCCCATTATCTGGGAGACAAGGGGCACCCATATGATGTTCAGTCCTGCTACAATGCCTTGAGGTCAGCCAGCCTCGGTGTCCTCAGATAGGGAACGGGGTGATACAGGCACTCATCCCGGTGTGGTTGTGGGGGACTTTAAATGTATTCAAGAGAGCTGCAGGCACGGAAAGCCCGTCTTCCCCATGGGCTGGCACCCATGTGAGCTTGTGGTCAATAAAGTATGATGGTCAAAAGCCAGGCAATGAGTCTACCCCAGACGACCAAAGGTCACAGGACTAAAGGTTCTTCGGGAGGAAGAAGAAGAACTGGAAACCATTCTTTGGACTAAGCTTGAAGACAAAACAGCAACTTATCAAGTGTGGTGGAAGATACTAGAAGCAGACGGGAGAGAGTAAACTTTAAACTCACTCCAGGAGTCTAAAAGTGAAAAAGAGGAAATGAGGCCACGGCTGGGTCCCAAGTTACTTTCTTAAAATGGGTATGGCCAAAAAGGGTCACGAGATGCAGGAAGAGAAAAAGGGACGGGAGGCAGAGAGCAGACCTGCGGTCACGGTTCCCAAACTGTGTGCCAAGGCACCCAGGGTGCCACTGCAAACTCGAGGCGTGCCCGGGGATATTTCAAATTTTCGAGGGAAACACCATGACATCTATTGGATGCTGTGAGAACGAGTAGCTCAAGGCAGCTCAGGTTCAACATGAGGTTGCACTGTATTCCTTCCAGCAATTTCGAATCTGTGTGAAACAGGGTTTTCTGTGGTTGCTGTGATAAAAAGGAAGGATCGCAGGGAACAGAAACACGAAGATAAACATGGAACAGAAAGTGAGGCTGCTGGTGTCCAATCCAACTCCAAAAGTCGAGAGGCTGCATGACACAGGTACACACATCCCACTAGGGTACATTCGTGTTCATTTAATAACATCAGGGCGCCTGGGTGGCTCAGTCGGTGAAGCATCCGACTTCAGCTCAGGTCATGAACTCGCAGTTTGCGAGTTCTCTGCTGTCAGCACGGAGCCTGCTTTGGAACCTCTGTTTCCCTCTCTCTGCCCCTGCCCGGCTCGCGTGCACACACACACTCTGTCTCCCCAAAATAAATACACGTTAAGAAAACACTTTAAAGGAGAATAATGTAAAAATAGTATGCTTTACTTTCAACGTTTGGGTGCTATTTTTTCAAATGGTGCTAAGGTGTTATAATAAATACGTGTTAAGTTGTTTGGACCTAGCAACCTAAACACAGATGGAACTCTTTTGTGTGTCTTCTGCTCTAGGATTGACCATGTAAAAATTACTGACACACTCAGGGTCAGTAATCTTTAACGTGTGAGCAGGTTAGGACAGACCAGGTGGGTGCTGCGAGCCTGAGCAGTGAGGCAGAGAGACAGCCGAGGGTGGGGCCACCAGCCAGGTGCACCTGGGGCGGGGACAGGGTGGGGGGCGCAAGGTCTCCTGGCACCGAGAACCCCCCACCTTCAACTTCACATTGCCTACCCTGCTGTGAGGAGAACCCACCCATTCTCAGTAGGAATACGCTAGAGGACGTCCCGATTCGTTTTAGAAAAATCTCAAATCATGGAGACAGCATGACAGGCATATTCTGTTGAATTTCCATTTTTCTTCATGGAAATGCCTTTTTCTCACCGTCCTACTCACCCGGGCTCAGAAGCCCCGTCATCTTTGCGACCTGCGTGTCACGCTTGACTCAGTAGAAACAACGCTCCGTCGAGCCCCGTCCCTTCCGCAAGATGTGGCTGGCTTCGAAGCTTAGAAAAAGGCATGGACTGGACAAATAGTGGATCGTGGTGGTTTTTCCCACATCAGTCTCCTGTGTTACGAAACCCTACATGATGTTAATCACTAATATCGCAGCATTTTAGGGGTAACTAGTCTGGATTGTGGCAGGTGCCTCCTCGCTAGTCCTTCGGCAGCAGCCTTTCCCCTGCTCTTTGCTCATCTCTGCGAATCATCTGATCACTGTGTCCGTCGAGATTCCAAGTTCTTCAGGCCACCTTCTGTTACTTCGCTGCTCCAGTGAGTTAATACCTATTCGCAGAGCCCAGTTTCACAGTGACGATCTGTGGCCATTCATCCCTGCCCTGCTCACTCCCCTGTTTACACTTCTCCATAGGAATATCGGAAGCATTCAGATTACAGGACCCATTTTACCATCAGTCGGGCTCTCCTCCCGGGAGAGCAGGGATTTTTGTTAGTTCTGTACACAGCTGTAGGGCCAGAGCCGAGAACAAACCTAACTCACACCCAATCTTGCCTGCTCCCCTCGGGTCACATCCTTCTCCACCTCCGATTTCTTCCCTCTGTAATCAATTTGGAATGTAGGCACAAGCCCCGAGACGTCTCCATCTCATGCCGGTAACAAAACTCTCAAATTGCCTACCTGTGAACGTGTACATAGCCTCCTCGACTAGACTATAAACTCCCTGAAGGCAGACACGGTCTCTTCTACCTTTTCGTAGACCACCTTGCATCCGCCACCCAAACACACACAGAACCCTCCCCAGCTGCCAAGTCAGCAATAAAGCACCATTTACTGAGTTAAAGTTGAATTTGGAAATTCCAAGGACTGTGTTTTGCAGTCAGATGTAATTCTACAAGTAGAATTCATTACTTTTGTGTTTAAATTTTTTTATGTTTTATTTTTAAGAGAGAGAGACAGAGAGGCTACAAAGCGTGAGGAGGAGAGGGACAGAGAGAGAGAGGGAGACACAGAATCCGAAGCAGGCTCCAGGCTCTGAGCTGTCAGCACAGAGCCCGATGCTGGGCTCGAACCCACGAACCGTGAGATCATGACCTGAGCCAATGTCAGATGCTTAACCAACTGAGCCACCCAGGCACCCCATTTGTTTTTTTAATAGATGATCAGTAGATGTTAGACCCCCAAATTCTTTTAGTTTCAGACCATGAAAACATGAATCTAGATCATGAAAACAATCAAAATGCCCCCATTAACTAAAAATCAAAGAACTGGGGCTGAAAATCTCTACATTAAAAAAATAACTTTTCTGGGGGTGCCTGGGTGGCTCAAGTCTGTTAAGCGTCGACTCTTGATCTTGGCTCAGGTCATGATCTCCTAGTTTGTGAGTTCAAACCCTGCATCGGGCTCTGCACTAACAGCACAAAGCCTGCTTGGGATTCTCTCTCTCCTTCTCTCTCTGCCCCTCCCCCGCATTCATTCATTCATTCTCTCTCTCTCAAAAACAGAGAAACTTAAAAAAAATAACTTTTCGGAAGTGAAGTAGCAAAGGGCTTTGGAATGAGGAAGCATGGGCCCAGTTTGGTTCCTCCATTTATTAATAGCCATATAAATATCAGCAAGTTACTTGTTAATTATACTTCATTTTACTCGTTTATGAAACGTAAGGAATATTCCTCCTTCAAAGGTGGCTGTAAGGATGAGCTGAAATAGCATCTGTTACGTGCTTCACCCAAAACAAGTGAGTGATGTGTTACTTCCCGTTTTCCCTCCCTGTCCCCGAAAACAAGGGGAGCCAGATTACAGTGACATTATCATACTGAAGTGAGAAAAAGGCTCGGGTTACCTCTGGCATGAACACAGTTGTTACATAAAAATTGCTAGGGAACCTTCATGAGCGTGGATTCCACCCCCAGCTATTTTCATGGCACGCCAGACAGCTTCTAACGATAGCTTCTCCCTCTTCTCCACCTGAATTCTTTTAAAATTTTTAAAAAATGTTTATTTTTGAGAGTGAGAGAAAGTGAGAGAGAGAGAGAGCGCAGGTGAGGATCAGAGAGAGAGGGAGACACAGAATCCAAAGCAGGCTCCAGGCTCCGGGCTGTCAGCACAGAGCCCGACGTGGGGCTCGAACCCATGGACCGCGAGATCAAGACCTGAGCCGAAGTCGGTCGCTCAACCGACTGGGCCACCCAGGCACCCCTCTACCTCAATTCTTACCCCCCTCCCCCCCCATTTGCTTTATTAAAAGCTAAGTGGCCCAGACTGCAGACCCTTCCCTGCCTCACGCTGGGCTCCCTCATCGAATCTGCGAACTCGTTTTCCTGTATCGGTGGTACATGCTCACATATCTGGCAGGAAAAGGAGTTCTGTGCTTGCAGACATTTTTTTCACCTGGCTTTGGCATTTCTCTAATTTTGTCCCCAAGCGAGTAAAAAAAAAAAAAAAAAAAAAAAAAGAAGAAGAATTCTGCTTCTCGGCTTCAAGATGTGTTAGATTGAAGGAAAAGGAGAGAAAGGCCCAGAGAGGGTAGGCACGAAACACAGCCACTCAGGTCCTCTGTGTCCCAGGAGCTCACAGAATCACAAGGCTGCCTCTAGCCAGTTTCTCTGCCTCGAGAGCCTTGCTTTCCAAACCTACCTCTCAGCCGAAGTGTGTTTAGTTCCTTATCCCAGCTGGCACGCTCTGTCTCCACCACCCCTTGGCCTCTTGGATGCCTCCCCAGCCAGCCTCATGCTGGGCAGGAGAGGGACTCATGGCAGACAGATTAGGGTTTTCAAGCACCCCCAGGAGGAGGAAGTTACTTGTTCCCACGGGCCTGGGTTTTTCTTTCTGTGGGTGTGTTTTCTCTTTCTGAAACCAGGAAACTAAATTTGCCTAATGGTTAAACCCAAAAGGATTACAGATTCTTTCTTCAAGAACCCTTGGGAGGCCTGTTGTCCAATCCTCTGTGTTAAAAGCACGGCCGTTTCCAAGTCACCCAGGCAGAGGGGATGCTTTCTAGACTCTTCGGTGAAGCCTATTCTACTCGGTTATTTTTAGAAGAAGTACCATATCAACAGACCATTCAGATTTAGGCTTCCCATTCTTCTCCCCAAACACTACACAATATCTCAACTTCCTAAAAAAGACAAATTTCAACATTTCATCCCCCCCACCCCCACCCCCACCATTTCTTTCTCCTCTTTGAACAAAACCACTCTTAGGTTCAGGCTCTCACACACTTGCATTCTTCACATTTCCGTTAATTAGCCTTGAACGCCCAGCAAGTTCTGCTTTTCTTGCAATAATTGAGATCCTCTTTCTCGCCCAGCATTTTTACTACAAAACGTGTTCTCCCTTGGCAACGGATCCCAACGTTCAACGGCCTTCCCGTCAGGCATGTCACTGTTGGCTGCTCCAACCTCCAGACAGGTGGGGTCCCCTCCCCGCAGCCCCTGCGTGTCCCACACGGGAACACGGGTCTCAGAGAGGCCACTTAGAGTCTTTGCCTTCTCGGTCTGATGGCTGTGTTTGTCAAAGAACTGTGGGCGCGGGCTGAGTTTGAATCCCAAGCTACTGGGCCTTGGGAGGGTATCTAACCCCTCAGTCTCAGTCAATTGGTTGGGAAAATGAGGCTATTGTCCCCTATCTGGAGGTGAGGCCGCTTTAAGGGTGAAGGGAGGTAACACACCCAGAGAAGGGAGCTGAGCCAGCACGGTCTGGGAGGGCTCTTGGTAATTTTACTTCCCTGTGGTTACCTACAAGTGCCTTACTATTACTTAATGTATCCTTTCTAGATCTCTCCTTTTTTTTTTTTTAATGCTTATTTATATATTTTTGAGAGAGAAAGAGAGAGAGAGAGAGAGAACAGGGGAGGGGCAGAAAGAGAGGGAAGAGAACGAATCCCAAGCAGGCTCCAGACGGTCAGCACAGAGCCCGACATGGGGCTCGAACTCACGAACCGGGAGATCACGACCTGACCCAGATCAAGAAGCAGACACTTAACCGGCTGAGCCACCCAGGCGCCCCTCGATTTCTCATTCTTAATTCTTTTAAACATATTTTCAGCTGCCGTGCTCCAAACAGTACGCTCTGTATTTGTTCTATCAACGTGTAAGACCACGATCCTTAACCTTGTCTATGCCTCGGGACAACGTGGGGGCTTTTAAAAATAATGCACGTGTCCGGGCTCTACCCCCGACCCGCTGTGTCAGAATCTCCGGGGGTTAGGCCTTGGGCATCATCTTAAAAATCTCCAGAGGCCAACAAGTCAATGTGAAGCTCAGGACGGGACGACTGGTGAGCAAGGCCCGTGCGGGCAGACGCCGCTCTAGGGGACGCCTGCCTCGCGGAGGCAGAGTGGCGAGGACACAGGGCTGAGGCGACAGCAGCAGATCGGAGGCCACCCAGGTCCCTTCCCACCACGGCTTTGCTTGCTCAGCTCTTCCTCCAGTTCTGGGCAATGCTTCAGCCTCCCTCCAATAATTCCCCATTTCTGCTGAAGCCAGCCGGAGGAGGCTTCCCTGGCAACCCAACCAACTTCTACGAAGGCAACAAGCTCTTTAGTCTAACTCAGTCTTATTTATGCAATCGTCTTTTGACCAATAGGGAACTTCAAAGCAAGACAGTTGGGGGAACCCGGGACAGTCTCTACCACCGAGACTCCCAAATACACTCCCTGATGTTCCCTGGCCCCACACCCTCTCCTCACTTGTAAGACAAACCTCTCCTGCAGCTCAAGTTCTGGGCACCCGTGAATCCAGGGTCCTTTTCATTTGGTGGACACATTATAGGAGCGACGCTGGAGGCGTAAATATTCTAAGACACGGCCATCTCCGAGGACCTGAGTATATGATGCCTTTGTGTCAACGGAGGACGGTTACCCTCTGGGGGCATATTTCGAGAACTCTTATCCTTTCCTCCTTTCTTTAGTTCATGTCACCAGCTCATTCGCACCAGCTTCTCCTTTCTCACTCCCTCAACTTCACAAGTTTGACAAAATATTATTGGTGTTGCCAGCAGGTCAAAACTTTTAAATTTTTTTTGATGTTTATTATTTTTGAGAGAAAGAGAGACAGAAAGTGAGCAGGGGAGGGGCAGAGAGGGAGGGAGACACAGAATCCGAAGCAGGCTTCAGGCTCCGAGCTGTCCGCACAGAGCCCGAGGCAGGGCTCGAACCCACGAACTGTGAGATCATGACCTGAGACGAAGTCTATGGCTTAACCGACTGAGCCACCCAGGTATCCCATACACTTTTAAAGAGCACTTTCAAAACAGTAACTCTCCCTGACCTCAACCATCACCCCAAATTAAATTTTTAACTTTTATCTCTGATAATTTTTCACACACACACACACACACACACACACACACACACACACACACACTGCCTGAGGCAGCATTTAATTTTCCTGCACAGTCTCAACAGCAGTGTCACTATTCCGACATTTCTAGGATAGAGACAGACAGAGGTCAGTCCGTACTCTTCTCTCAGGGGTGGACCATTGTGAAATTCAGTACACGATGAGGGATTTATATCTTC
Source organism: Panthera uncia (assembly GCF_023721935.1). NCBI lineage: Eukaryota > Metazoa > Chordata > Mammalia > Carnivora > Felidae > Panthera > Panthera uncia. Next base: position 74,246,734 of record NC_064812.1, read on the forward strand.
CTTAACATCTGGTGCCCAGGAATCAAAGGCAGGATACCCATCTAGAACAACTGGTCCGGGGTAACACTCCACACCAGTGCCCCGTGATATAAATGTATGTCTCCACTGCTCTGTGATCTACATTATGCCCACACCCTTCCAGAGTGGAATTAGGTTTGGAAAGCACCCGACGTCACCTGACAACGTCCAGAAGTAGAAAGCCTAGCGCAAGAAGCACTATTTTTAAATGAGGAAATAGGACCATTTAACAGTGTACAATGGGAAACACAACCTCATCGGTTCTAGTTTACTGATGTTAAAAGCACAGTGATGTTTAACACACCCAACCTTTCTTTCTCTCCAATATTTTCCCTTTCTGCCCTCAAAAAACAAGGTAAGCATTTATTTTTAAAATTTTTGTTAATGTTTAGTTTTGAGAGAGAGACACAGAGAGCAAGCAGGGGAGGGGCAGAGAGAGAGACACAGAATCGGAAGCAGGCTCCAGGCTCCCAGCACAGAGCCCGACGTGGGGCTCGAACTCACGAACCGTGAGATCATGACCTGAGCCGAAGTCGGACACTTAACTGAGTCACCCAGGCACGCCCAGAAGTGTTTCTTTAAAACCACGATTCCTTTAGCCAACGATCAACTTGATAAATTTTTTTCTCTCAAGACCTAGGTAACAAATGGGACGATCACAGAAATAATTCACCGAGAAATGGAATTACCAAATTAATTTACTGAAAGTTTTGTTTCATGAACCTAAAATACCATCGATTTTTATATCATTACTTTACGTGCTGTTAAAAAAGAAAAACAGAATGGCTACCCTGCAAATTATTGAGATGTCATTAACTGTGATTTCAGAGGTATTAAAATGTAAAAATGTGGTTGCCTTAGAGCTTGTGAAATACAGTAAATACATGCTTATTGGACATCCATTTGTTTTAGAAGTCATCATCTAGGTTCTGTTTTATTCTTAAATGTCTTTTTTTGTTTGACAGTGCTGCTTCCTATTCCTTTTAGGTAGAGAGAATTTAGTTATTAAAGTGAATTTCAATAGACTTAAATGGCAGGTCTGTTTTTTCCCCCCTATTTAATGGTGAAAGTGAGTAGTATTTCAAAAGCCTGGCCCACGGTTTATACAGAGTAGTTGTATTATTGTCATCTCTAATCCCTGCTGACCTTGTTTTCCCATCTAACCATTGCCCTGATCCTGGGTGGCTCAGTCGGTTAAGCGGCCGACTTCAGCTCAGGTCACGATCTCGCGGTCTGTGGGTTCGAGCCCCGCGTCGGGCTCTGCGCGGACAGCTCGGAGCCTGGAGCCTGCTTCCGATTCTGTGTCTCCCTCTGTTTCTGCCCCTGACCTGCTCACGCTCTGTCTCTCGCTCTTTCTCAAGAATAAATTTAAAAATATTTTTTAAAAAAATGAAACACTGCCCTGATGCTATCTGATAAAACCGTCATCTCTCTAACACTTACTATGTACCTGGTACTGAGCCAAGCACTCTACATGGATTGTTTCATTCAGTCCTTAGAACAAGACTTCAGATGCTGTTATTAACCCCATTTAACAGACGAGAAAGTTGAGGCTTAGAGAGGGAACGTGACTTTTCCGAGGTGCCAGAAGCAGTAAGCGCTGGAGTCAGAGCTGAGATACGTGCTGGTAGGTAAGCACCATCTGCTCCCCAGGACGTACTGCAAGAAACCTCCCAAGAGTCCACACTTCAGATTACACGCTGAAAGAGGGAAGGGAGGACCACCGGGCACCGTCCCTCGGCCCGGGATGGCTGCAGACTGGGAATGTGATGTGGCCTCTGTAGGCCGACCGCTAACAGCTTTTTCCGTGGCCGGAGTGAGCTGCTGGAGAAACAGGACCCCAGGGCGGTGACTGGAATTCCGCAGAAGCACAAGGGAAGGGTGACACAAAACGCCTGTGACGTGAACGCGCAGCAACGGTCTCAAACATCCCTTTGAGAAGTGTTACAAGGCCCCTCTTGATGCTTCACAGAGGAGCACAGAATCAAAGTGTTTGAGCTGGAGAGGACTTAAAAGGTTATCTAGACCAGCAAGCTCAGCATCTCCTGAGATCGATAAGAAATGCAGATGCTCAGGCCCCAGCCCAGACCTTCAGAATCATACTTTGTGCCCTCGGGGGGTGAAGGCACAACCCGGGTTTGCGCAAACCCTCCAGGAGATTCTCATGCCTGCTAAAGTTCCGGAACCACTGACCAGCCCTGACCAGTCCAACGTCCTTATCTGACAAGGACTGTGATGCCCTCGGTCCGGCCACATGGACACAGCAAAGCGAACGAACAGAACCGCAGCCCTCAGGGTCTTAGTCTAGAACCTCAACCGTTTCAGGGGTTGGTTCTCCGTTCACAGTGGTATCGATTTTCGAAGAACTTGGATGTGCTAAAATATCGTGAAACGAACTATAGTTCCTCTCATGGAACCTGGATATCGGAGGCAGAGGATATCTGGCGTCACAGGGCGTAAGTTCACAACAGGTCGGGCGAAGACCAAGGAGTTATAGCACCCAGCTCTCGAATGCCGGAGACTAGTCAGCCCCGCACACCCTGATAGAAATTAACGGAGACACATGTTCAAAAAGAAGAACAGATCACAGATAAGGCTTTAAGCCAGAGGACGGCCTCAGTCATCAAGCTGTGGTTCACAGAAGTCTCATAAAATGTAATGTTTTCATCCAATTAACAAACCCATTTGTACTCTCCCAGTCCAATCGGACGTTATTAGATCATCCCGATTCAAAGCAGGTGAAACCCCAGGCGCACACACAGGTGGCGAAGGGCCCATTTCGAGTTTAGCTGGTCCTGGATCCCCCTGGAAACAACTCCATGAGCATCGTTCACCTTTTCTGAGTTTGTCTGAAGCTGGGCTCCACAGTTACCAACAAGATGAAAAGGGCGGGGGTGGGGGGGGCAGTGAACAGAATAGCAACTTCCTGGCTCCTTCTTACTTTACCCAGTAGGTCAGTCTCCTGGATTTTGTTCTGGAACAGTGTATCCTCGTGTCTGGAAGGGGAGACCGAGGCAGGTGGGAAGGAGGTACAGGGAACACGACCGCCACGGTGACCCTGTTGTCCGCATGACCACCGAATTTCCCGGCCACCGAGGCCTCGGAGAAAGGTCCCTGGGTTTGAGCCGCTCCCCAGAGCGCGTGCACATGTCCGGAAGGGCAGTGGTCCCCCCCCCCCCCGGGACGGCCCCCCCCCCCCCCCCCCCGTTCACCACCGCCCTCTGCTCCCCGTGCCACACGCTTCCTGGTTTTGTAGGCCGCACACCTTGTTCCCACCCGTCCTGCAGGCCAGCCACGCGGGAACCCAGGACCCCACAGCCTTCCATCCCTCCCCGAACACCCCGCTCAGCAAGCGGGGCTCCTTCTCGTTTCGAATAACCCCTCGCAAACACCGTGTCCTGCGGATAGAGCCGGCCTGAACCTGCGGCCAGGAGTGCACATCCCTCCTCCCGGGCCCCCACCCGTTTCAGCACACGGCACCCCCTTCGGTTTATTCCGCGGGGTACCAGCAGCGCCCGAGACGCAGCCACGGCCACGAGAAGACACCCCACGAACTCCGCTGAGCCACACAAGTAACGAGACCATTTGCGCGCAATCATCTCTCCTCCAGCTTCTCAAAAGGCTCCTTCACTCAGGGCGCCCGGGTGGCTCAGTCGGTGTAAGCGTCTGACTCCGGCTCAGGTCATGATCTCACGGTCTGTGGGTTCGAGCCCCGCGTCGGGCTCTGGGCTGACAGCTCGGAGCCTGGAGCCCGATTCTGTGTCTCCTTCTCTCTGCCCCCCCCCCCCCCCCCACTCTCTCAAAAAATAAACATTAAAAGAAATGTTTTTTCTTTTAAATGGATTCTTGGGTCCTGCACTTGACAGACCCTTGAACTGGAATCCATATGGGGGTTGAGGGCATTTGTAGCAAACAACACAGGTAATTCTTCTGCTGATTTGACTCAGGTGATACTTTGTCCCCCTACTAAAATGTCAGTTCCTTTGGAAAGAGAATGGCCTAGTAAACTTTATTAACTGCTTATACTATAATGTTAATTTTAGCTGAAATTCCTTCCTGAAAGATTTAAGTAGAAAGGAGGCAGGGCACCTGGGTGGCTCAGTCAGTTAAGTGTCTGATTTCTCAGGTCATGATCCCAGCGTTCCAGGGTTCGAGCCCCATGTCAGGCTCTGTGCTGACAGCTCAGAGCCTGGAGTCTGCTTCGGATTCTGTGTCTCACTGTCCTTCTCTTACCCTTCCCCACTTGCTCTCTCTCTCTCTCTCTCTCAAAAGTAAACAAACATTAAAAACATTTTTTTTTTTTAATTTTGAAGAAAGGGTGGGGGAAGAACAGTCATGGAATACATCCAATTTTGATTTGAAATATTCTCTGGATAGGAGGACATTTTACACCCAATCCCCCTCTAATCAAAATGCTTATCTGCCAAAGTGGCTTATACTGCATAAGAATAAAGTCAAGGCGAAGGAACTTTTAACAATGGCCACTTTAAAAAGAAATTATAGGGGCGCCTGGGTGGCTCAGTTGGTTAAGCGTCCAACTCTTGGTTTCGGCTCAGGTCATGATCTCGTGGTTCATGGGTTCAAGCCCCACGTCGGGCTCTGGGCTGACGGCACGGAGTCTGCTTGGGATTCTGTCTCCCTCTCTCTCTGCCCCTCCCTGCGCTCGCTCTCTCTCTCTCTCTCTCTCAAAATTAAACAAACATAAAAAAAAAAGAAATTATAATACCTGTAGTTCTTTTTTTGAAAAAGGATATTTTTATCGGAAAACTCAGTATTGCAAGGTGCTTATAAACTCTTGCCTTTTTACTCAAAAGGAAAGAATTTATTTGGGCTAAAATTTCAGAAAACACTTAAGTGGAGCCACAGTAGGTAGGGTCTGGTCGTAATGCTGGATTTTAGAAGTGCTGTAACTCAGACATCTTGAGCCTGGTTTATTTGGTCCTTCCCTATGCACAGCACAGCTCCATGGCAAAAATCGTTTTGTTTCAATATGCTTATCAGTGTATCCTTAAAGAAGCACACAGAACTCTGTTACACAATGAAACAAATATTCTTTAGGTTCCTAGGAAGTGCGTTTATTTTTCCCATTTTAAGGGTTTGCCACATCATACCCTTACACACACACGTGCCCACTCCGGCCATCTCCATCTCAGAAAAGAGCCCTGTCGGCTGTTGAAGTTGCAAATTGAGAAGTCCGCCTGACTCCTCTTTTTCCCATATTCCCCAAACCCAACTCAGCAGCGAGGTCCTTCAGTCAACATGCACAAGCCATCCTCAGTCTGACCCTCCTCGTCTCTACCACCGGGGCCGTGTACGCGCGTGCCCCAACCGCCAGATAAAATACAAGACACCCAGTTACGTTGGAATTTCACGGGCACAGTGAGTCAGTTTTGGTATAAGTAGATCCCAAATATGGCATGGGACATACTTATGCTAAAAAAGGATTCATTGCTAACCTTTCGGTTTAATCTGGCATCCTGTATTTTTATTTGTTAAATCTGCCAACCTGTCTGCTTTCCCTACACAGTCCAATCTTTTATTTATTTTTTTAATCTTTATTCTTGAGAGAGGTCAGACAGGGTGTGAGCAGGGGAGGAGCAGAGAGAGAGGAAGACACAGAATCCGAAGCAGGGTCCAGGCTCCGAGCTGTCAGCACAGAGCCCGACGCGGGGCTCAAACTCACGAACTGTGAGATCACGACCTGAGCTGAAGTCGGACACTCACCCGACTGAGCCACCCAGGGGCCCCCTCAATCTTTTATCTATTGACTAAAATCCTCCCACAGCTTTCTTCAGAATTTAGAATTAAAGCTAAGTTCTTTACCAAAGCCTTGAGGGTCCTCGATCAGAGAAAGTGGGAGAGGTTGGAGAGGCAAGCAGAGAGCTCTCTGCTCTCTGCAGGGCTCTCTGCTTGCCTCTCCAACCCTTTGGCTTCAGCCAGAGGAGATGTCCTTCTTCCCTGCAGACACTCAAGCTCATCCCCACCTCAGGGCCTTTGCACTTGCCCTCCCTTCTCACATCCTCTCCCTCTCCTTGTCTTCCACATCATTCAGATCACAGCTCAAAGACAGACCCCCTCCCCAGCCAATCTGGCTAAAGTAGGCACCCCACCCAACATGCCCTGTCACGTTACTCAGTCTTACCTTCCTCAGGGCCCTTCATCCTGCCTGAAAGCACTCAGCATATTGCCTTTTTTGTCTCAACTAGCAATGCACACGCCATTAGAGCAGAGCCCTGTGTCTTCTGTTCACGGTCTCCAGAGCACCTAGACCTGAACCTGGCATTCAACGGCCTCCCTTTATGTACCTGCTGATGACAAGGTCAATGGGTTTCCCATCTGTAAAATGAAATCCCCCTTCACGTCCGCAGGTTCAGCTTCTGCAGGAGTATGAGAACATCCCTACGCAACCTTTCCTGCACCAAACGCAGACTTTTTCCCCCGTCAGGCAGCGACTACACATTTTCACCTTTTGCATGACAGTGCTGCCCGCTTCTCCAAGGTCAGAGGCATCAGGAGTGGTGTCTTAGCACGAGGCGACAGTGGGTGCGGTGACTGGAGTGTTTCGCTGCGTTTTAGAACCTGTAATTTAAAAATTTAGTAAAAAGCCAAAAGGCCAAAGTGTTGATATGAACGCTATAAAGAGCAGAAATGTCAGAAGCCTAATCCAACTGCAAGAAGATGAAAATCACAAGATAGGCTGACAGCCAGGACCCTGAAGCCTTAAGAAACACACTTCTTTTTGATGTCAGCTGGTAGCCTTGTTGTGAATAAAGTGCATAAAATTAGAGACCGAGGATAAAATGCTGAATATATATTGAAAATTAGGTCTAATCTGGAAAGTACAATTAGAAACGGTACAAGTTGTTTAGCTGTCTGCAAATGGAAACCCTTATCACATATAAGCCTATTTTTGGCTTTCGGGCTCAGAAGAGGAAGAAGGGGCTGGCCGCCTGTGGACCATCGGTGGCACAGCCCTAAAGCAACATGTCCAGGTCCTTCCACAGCAGATGGCAATCCCTCTCGTTCTTTTATACCCCTCCTTAGTCCTGGGAAATCGTGAAGTTTCTGAAGAAGACAAGCCCCAAGTGTTAGTTTCAACTCTTGCAAGCTGCTAGGAGAGTAAAATATTTTCAGTGGTCGCCCAGGCTCTTTTGTGCTGTTCAGATAGAGGATTGGGAGGCAGGACAGGAAACCACAGGGCACAGGAGAAAGGGAAGTGCCGAAGTCATGGTATTGGGTGTGGGAGTCCATAAGCGGACTCCAGCAAGAAGCAAGGGGGGAGATAAAGCACACATGTTAAGTAGAAGCAAATCGTTGAGGAAGTCACACGAATGTTCCCCATTTCAAGATTCTAAATTCTCACAGTTTCTTTAACCATCCTACAGAGGCAGTTGTGAAAAATACAGGCTCGTAATTTAAGAAAAGCACGGAGGGGCGCCTGGGTGGCTCAGTCGGTTAAGCGCCCAACGCTTCGTTTCTGCTGAAGGTCATGATCTCACGGTTCCCGAGTTTGCGCCCCGCGTCCGGCTCTGAGCTGACAGTGTGGAGCCCTCTTGGGATTCTCTCTCCCTCTCTTTGCTTCTCCCCTGCTCGCACTGTCATGGTCTTTCTCAAATAGAGAAGAGAAGAGAGGAGAAGAGAGGAGAAGAGAGGAGAAGAGAGGAGAAGAGAGGAGAAGAGAGGAGAAGAGAGGAGAAGA
>NC_064812.1:74254460-74256714 GCF_023721935.1 Panthera uncia
GAGAAGAGAGGAGAAGAGAGGAGAAGAGAGGAGAAGAGAGGAGAAGAACAGAAGAATAAAAGAGCAGAAGAAGAAAAGAGCAGAAGAAGAAAAGAGCAGAAGAAGAAAAGAGCAGAAGAAGAAAAGAACAGAAAAGCAAAGCATGGAAATGTACCAAGCCAAGTTCTGACATTGGGACCGTGTGGCACACTTCCATGAAAGCCTCACTTACGTGGATGTCAGGGGAAAGAGGATAAGCAAGATACTCTTTGCCCTCAGGAATTCAGAGAACAGCAGGAGAAACAGGTAAATCAGTGTTAATACTGGTAAGACACGACAGGTACAACATAGGTATGTTCAACACGCTTCGGGGCCACAGAGCCAAGAAGTGTCAGGGTTGGCTTCACCTATGCACAAGGTATTAACCTCAGTTATTGCTTAATTGGACTTTACCATATGATATTGTCTTTAGTTTTTTCTTTTCCTTTTTTTTTTTTAATTTTAGAGACAGAGAGCATGGGGGTGGTGGGGCAAAGGGAGACAGAATCCCAAGCAGGTGCCACACTCAGCATGGAGCCCAACATGGGGCTCAATCCCATGACCCTGGGATCATGACCTGAGCTGAAATTAAGAGTCAGATGCTCCTACTAGGTATGTATCCAAAGGATACAGGTGTTCTGTTCCAAAGGGGCACGTGCGCCCCAATGTGTACAGCAGCACTATCAATAGCCATGAGAATGGAAAGAGCCCAAATTTCCATCGACGGATAAGTGGATAAAGAAGATATTGTGTATACCCACGCACACTGGAATATTACTCAGCAATCAAAGAGAATGAAGTCTTGCCATTTGCAACAGGGTGGATGGAAACTAGTCAGTCAGAGAAAGACAAGTATACTAGAACGTCACTCATAAGAGAAATTTAAGATACAAAACAGACGAACAGAAGGGAAGGGAAGCAAAAGTAAGACAAAAGCAGGGAGGGGGACAAAACATCAGAGACTCTTAAATACAGGGACCAAACTGAGGGTTGCTGGAAGGGTTGTGGGTGGGGGGATGGGCTAAGTGGGCAAGGGGCATTAGGGAGGACATTTGCTGGGATGAGCACTGGGTGTTATACACAGGGGATGAATCACTGGATTCTACTCCTGAAATCATCATTGCACTAGGTGCTAATCTGGATGTAAATTTAAAAATAAATATAATATTAAAAAAGTCAGATGCTCAACTGACTGAGCCACCCAGGCGCCCCTCGTTTGCTTTTCTCATTGAAGCAAAAAGTGGTATGGAGACAGATGGTGGAAAAAAAAAAATGGGGCGCCTGGGTGGCTCGGTCGGTTAAACGTCTGACTTTGGCTCAGGTCACGATCTCGCGGTCCATGAGTTCAAGCCCCGCATCGGGCTCTGTGCGGACAGCTCAGAGCCTGGAGCCCATTTCAGATTCTGTGTCTCCCTCTCTCTCTGACCCTCCCCTGTTCATGCTCTGTCTCTCTCTGTCTCAAAAATAAATAAACGTTAAAAAAAAAAAAAAACACGAGAAATTTTCCTTATCCACCAAAACCAGTATGTATATACAATGAAACACACAGATCTTAAAGGCTGTAGGAGATCGATTTTGATATATGTCCACAGCCACATACCCACCTTCCAAAAACAAGATACAAAACGTCCTTATCACCTCAGACCGTCCCCTTGTGCCCCTTTCTAAGTCACACCTTCCCTCTGATCACCGTTCTTGAACTTCATGCAAATGAAGTCACTCAATCTGGATTTCTTTCTGATGTATTTCCCTTAATACATTTGTGAGATTCAACCAGGTCTTGCCTATATCGGTATACCCCCCCCCCTTTTTTTTTTGGTCTGAGTAGTGTCCCATTTTATGAATCTACCACCCAGATTTATTGAACCACTCTTCTGATAACAGGTATTCGAGGCATTTCCAGGGTTTGGGGGTTTTTTTATATATATTATGAAACAAGTGCTACCTACATACTTGCACAGGTCATTTTGTGGACACATGTTCTCACTCCTCATCCGTGAACACCTGGGAGTAGAAGTACTGGGTTGTGAGGCACACGTGTGTTGAATTTTACAAGAAAAAAGTCAAAGGGTGTCCTGGGGTAGCTGTCCCGTTTTGTACTGCTTTCTCCCCGCATCCTAGCCAGCATTTTGGTATTATCAGTCTTTTTTTTTTTTTTTTTTAACTCAAAAAAAATTAAAAAAAATTTGTTTTATTTTTGAAAGAAGGTAGAGAGCAGAGGCGGGGGGGGGGGGAG
>NC_064812.1:74256814-74263506 GCF_023721935.1 Panthera uncia
CGAGCCGCAGTCGGACGCTCAACCGACTGAGCCACCCAGGCGCCCCTACCGGTCTTTTTTTTTTTTTTTTTTTTTTTTTTAACCATGGCTCACCACACTATGGATGCTGGATGGGGTTATTGCTTTCGCCACGGCTCTGCTCTGCTCCTTCTCTCTCGGGCAGGAGGTTCACACCCCGGCTCAGCTGGAGATTGAATGGGGTTCCTTTCATTCTTTTCTTTTTCCACAAAGCACTTTCACGGACCCTTTCAAAACCAGTCCTGACAAGGAATTCTAACAGCTGAAGAGAAGAGCAGCTCCGAGATGGGGTAACGTGCCCCGAGTTCACCGGGTGGAGAGCCCCACCCCCGGCCCTCTGACGAGACAGATTCCCATTTCTGAGCATCCCAGTCAACCTGCTGCCTGTCAAGGGAGAAAAAGAAACCCCAGCGAATGAGGGGTTCTGATGGAACCGTGCTACACCACGGTTTCCCAGACACAGTCCTTCGTCACTCACGGGCCACCGTGACAGCAGTCAAGAGCAGCGGGCAACCCGCAGGACGGCGGGGAGCGTGTTCCGGGGAAAGGGGAGCGAGCCCCTGGCTCGTGGGAGACTCCCCCAACGCCTGAGTCTGAAGTCCCCGAGTCACCGAAGCTCTGTGGAGCCCACACACCTAAAAACACAGCCAAGATAACGCTGTTGTGGTGAATGAGGCTGGCCCAGCAGGTGCTCTGTCCCCGTCCCACTCCAGAGGCTTCTAAGTGTGTCGGAGAGACGGCAGGACAAGCACTCTGACCCCGCAAACTGTCCACTGTCCTCACGGGTGCCCGCTCTAGTTGCTTTCCTTGAAGGGGGAGGAGAGGTAGCTCCCCCGGGCCTGTCTCCACCCGCCAGCACACTTGACATTCGGCTGGAACGTGACCGGAGGGTAATGGCACCACCTTAACTCGCTGATCGGAACATTTGCTTACAACGGCCCGAAGGTTCCACGATGGCTACAGCTGGTGAAATGGGTCTCAACCTGACACACAAGCAGAATCTCAAGGAGACCCCTAAGAAGTACTGACCCTGGGTCCCCCGCTAGTCCCGCTTACTTGATCGGGGTGCAGCCTGGCATGGGAAGGCTTACGTGCTCTCCAGTGATTCCCATGAGAAGTCAGCGTTGAGTATGATTACAAAAACCCTACGCTGCAACCTTACCTGCTTTTTTTTTTTTTAATTTTTTTTTTTAAGTTTATTTATTTTTGAGACAGAGACAGACAGAGCATGAACGGGGGAGGGGCAGAGAGAGAGGGAGACACAGAATCGGAAGCAGGCTCCAGGCTCTGAGCCATCAGCCCAGAGCCCGACGCAGGGCTCGAACTCATGGACCGCGAGATCATGACCTGAGCCGAAGTCGGACGCTTAACCGACTGAGCCACCCAGGCGCCCCAACCTTACCTGCTTTTGAAAAAGAAATGGCACCATCCAGTCTTGTTAGGAACCTCATCAAATACCGGGCTCCATGTCAGAAGTGAAATCATAGCAATGGAAATGCCATGGATGGTTCAACTCCAGGGGCCCCGCTGGTTGACTACAACCGTCACAGTTCCAAGGAGCATCGGGATTCCATGCCCTTATTCAGGAGTGGGGACTGGGATGTATCCACTGCCAACCTAACCCCACTCCTGAACTCAAAACGAAAAACAATGCTCAGGAGAAAAATTCAAGCTCTAAGGGATAAACAGAGCCCCTAATGGCAACATACCCGCAGTGGAACTGGCTTTCATAGCATACTTTTGCTTCTGTGAACTTTATTTTCGTTCCATAAACCTGAGAGCCGAGGTGCCTCGGTGGCTTAGTCGGTTAAGCGTCCGACTTTTGGTTTAGACTCAGGTCATGATCTCACGGCTCACGGGATCAAGACCCACTCTGGGCTCCGTGCTAAGGGTGCTCTTCGCACGGAGCCTGCTTGGGCTTCTCTGTCCCTCGCTCACTCATGCTCTCTTTCTCAAAATAAATAACTAAACTTAAAACCAAACAAAAACAAACCTGATAGCCAAAAATAGAAAGTTATTAAAGTTCTGAATTTGGTTATACTATAGCCATAAAGAAAACGGTAGTATTTACAAAGTATTAGCTTTGGGGTGTATTTTATGAAAAACAGAACTCACTTCTACTTTTCTCAGATTTATCTATTGTAAAACTGTGGCTGTCATTTTCCTTTATTTCAAGACTCATGCCAGCTCATTGTTTATAATCAACTCTCAGAGAACAAGTATTCTTATGAGTGATAAAACAATGTCACTTCATGTTTAAAGCCTCAAAATGTATATAAAGTTATCCTAAAACCTTCTAAATTCTACATAAACAAACAATAGGCTAATCATAAATAGACAGAAGTCACTTTCAAATGGGAGGGTCTCCTTAAACCACAGTGGACTCATATTCAACTATCACCATGGAGATTAAAAGAAGCTTCCCAAGAAATAATCTCCTGCTCTTAAAACTTACAACAGCAGAAGATTCCCAACCTGTCCATTTCCTGAAACACTGGCCGTCAAAACCAGAAGTAGTTCAGCTCATCATTGTCCCCTTAAGTTTACTTCATCATCGTCAACTTTGTCCCACAAGCCTTGTATACAGAAGCCTTGTGATTCTCAGTGTTCCCCACTAGCTCACTTGGTTCTTTTGAAGACTTGAAAGAAATACCTCAAGGTAGGGCTCTCCTCTCCTGTTTGCTGTAATGCGAAGGCCCTTCCCCTTCATATCAATACAAGACATTTTTAAATTTTTTTTATTTTATTTTATTTTTTTAAAGTTATTTATCTTTGAGACAGAGAGAGACAGAGCATGAGCAGGGAGGGGCAGAGAGAGAGGGAGACACAGAATCTGAAACAGGCTCCAGGCTCTGAGCTGTCAGCACAGAGCCTGATGTGGGGCTCAAACTCACAGACTGTAAGATCATGACCTGAGCCGAAGTCGGAAGCCCAACCGACCGAGCCACCCAGGCACCCCACGACATTTTTTTAAATGCATCTGATATATGATCACTGACTCCTGTCTGGCTCCTGCCGGGTGTCTGTCTAGTAACGAATCCGTCACTGCCCTGGATAGGCCATTAACCCAAATCAAGGTGCCAATGCCTGTTTTGGCTTCGGCTCCTCTCATCTGTTTGGTTGAGCCCCAGGAACCAGATAAGGACTTACACAAGCTATTCAGTGGGTGCTCTCTCCTAGCTGCCTCCGGCTCAGGTTCGGGATGAAGCAGTGGTTTTGTGGCCCGAAGGTTCTCGCAGGCCCAGCAACGACTCCAAACTGTCCGTTGATGGAGTTTATTTCGGAATCGGCATGAAAAACATTGACCCAAGACTCCCGCGGCAACACTTGCATCCCTATGGAAAGGGAGCGTGACCCAGCACCTCTGCCCGACCCCAAGACTGCAGCGACCACGTTTGGGGACTATTCATCCAGGGAGATCACCAGAGGTGGTTCTGGTCAGGCCACAAAGTATACCAAGGGATCCTGCAGGAGCCCAAGAATGGGCACAAGGGCTGGCGGTGAAAGGAGACCGCTCCTTTTCTGTTAAAGTCAACGTCACAACACTCCCACTTGCTCTAACTTCGTCTAGACGGATTTGGGGTTTTACTCAAAGAATCACCTGACAACGCCAGTAATGAAAGAGAGTACGGGGATTCTGATACACCATCCTTCGTAAACGAAAAGTTGAAGTCTTACCTATTGCTCTTTTAATGTCTTTTCAGAGAGCCATCATTCAGAAATGGAAAAGGCCATTTATAAACCATACGGGAGACATTCGGTCACGGACTGTCCGAGTGCTGAGCAAAGACACTGGCCGTAGAGCGACCTCCCAGGGAACTCGCTGGGGGACACTGCCTCCCAGGGAATAAAGTGGTTCCGCCCAGGCACAACTTTTCGAACCTCAAGGCTCTGTAACAGCATTTTAAGGTCAAGCGTTAGCGAGTATTCCATACTGAAGAGTTCCTGCTTTATGGGAAGAAAAATGCAAGCTACATAAGTAATTAGCAAAAGAAAAATGGGAGATACATACTGAAGAAAAGGCTTAATCCAATCACGAGTCAGTCTTCACTATAAAACAAATTATTTGCTCTGCTTTAGCGGAAGAGGAAAATTATTCTTTCCCAGCAAAGGGTGACAACTGTAATAGATTAAACTCAGTTATCAGCTGAAGTTAATGCGGATAAATTCAACTGGCTTAATCCTGATCATGCTTTAAACTCCTGACGTGATGTTTAAAGTTTCAGTACAATTTCAGCGAATTTATTCGCTCTTCACCTTTTCAAGCTCTGACCATGGTAAAAAAAAAAAAAAAAAAAAAAAAAAAAAAAAAAAAAATCACACCAAATTGGCAAAATTGGGGGCGTTCTCTTGCTCTGACCGGTTTTTAGCGTCTGGGATTCTGTCTTCCGCAAGACAGAGCGGTTAGACATCAGATTCACCGAACGGGCGGAGCTGAGCTTGACCCAGGTTCAAGTTCCAGCGCCCCCCCCCCCCCCCCCCCCCAGAGCTATGTGACACTGTGGTTAGTCTGCACAAATGGGACGGTAACTGTACCAATTTCAAAAGGCTCTTGTGAAGATGAAATGAATACAAACTTAGTGAGTGTTAATGACGCACCGTGCGTGCTCAAAAAAACATTCGCTGCGTCATTTTAATTGTCAGTCTCTCAGGAGCGACCACATCCCTGGGTTTCCATGTAAGTAAGCGTATAAAGTCAACCTCATAAACTAAAGTCAAGGACATCACCTTCCACATAGTATAGTCGTGACTTTTTTTTTTTTTTTTAATAAAAATAAGCTTTCAAGGTTAAATACAGGCATACCTCATTTTGTTGTACTTGGCTTTTTCCAACTGCGTTTGCTGATTTCATGTCTCTGTCACATTTATTATCATTATATTGTTACAGTGACCTGTGATCAGGGGTTATGACTCACTGAGAACTCAGATGATGGTTAACATTTTTTAGCAGTAAGGTATTTTTTCATTAAGCTATGTACATTTTTTTAAAGACATAATCCTTTTGCACACTTAATAGACTACAGTATAATATAAACATAACTTTTATATGCACTGGAAAACCAACAAATTCATCCGACTTGCTTGACTGCAACATGCACTTTATTGCAGTGGTCTGGAACTGAACTTACCATGTCTCCAAGGTATGCCTGCAAAACACACACACCAGCCTGGGGGTCAGGCTGGCTCAGGTTCCATTTACTTAGTAGCTAAGGGAGCATTTATTATCTCTGAGCCTTGGCTTCCTTATCAATAACAGAAATATTAGCAACACACCTCGTAAAGAAGTGGTGAGGGGCGCCTGGGTGGCTCAGTCAGTTAAGCATCCGACTTCGGCTCAGGTCATGATCTCACGGTCCGTGAGTTCGAGCCCCGCGTTGGGCTCTGTGCTACAGCTCAGAGCCCGGAGCCTGTTTAGGATTCTGTGTCTCCCTCTCTCTCTGACCCTCCCCCGTTCATGCTGTCTCTCCCTGTCTCAAAAATAAATAAATGTTAAAAAAAATTAAAAAAAAAAAAGATTAAAAAAAAGAATTGGTGACCTAACACAGGACACACATTCAATAAAATTGCTATTTCTATTGTATTTTCTGTGAAAGGTAAAGATTGCTGAAGACGGGAAGAAAAACGAGTGCTAACTGTGCTGGCATGATTATAAAACTCGGGCAGCTAAGAAAGAAACTTGCTTCCCCTTCGGCACCACGGCTAATCACTCCCAGCTCCTTTTTCTCTTTGGTCCTGACACATCGGTCTTTTGTCTAAGAAGATTGAGAATCAGATTCTGTATCTCATCATTAGCTAGCATTTAGTAAGACTGTCTGGATTTGAGGACCAAGGGCCAGAAAGTCCTTTTAGCCCCCTGCAGAGGCGAAACAACGCATGGAAAACTTAAGTCATCCTGGTGTGGGTTTCTCCTTTGTCCATCGTTCATCCAAACATTCTTTCCCTCTTGGCAATACACTGTGCTTCTAAGCTTTCACAAACATTTCATAACGCAGTGCTGGCTCAAATCCAAGCATGCATCCAGACTCAGAGTACCATGGCCTTTGCAAAATCTTTTCAGTAATTTCCATACAGTTGCACAGAAAAAGCTCCCTGAAGACTGAGGGCCAAAAATGATTACTTTACCAAAAGAAAAGCAAATATTAAATATTTGTTAAGACTCTATTATGTTCTGAATAGATCCACATAAATTGGCACAGCTAAATTTCCAAAGACCTTCTATAATTAATCGCCACACAACAGATGGCCACATGGAAATGACCAGAAGTCAAGTGCCTTGCCCATGATGATACCTCCAACAGTGAGAATTTATACCTGCAAATGTGGAGCCAGGTCACATGACCGGGACCTCCATCCACTGTCCCTACATGACATTACCCCTCACAAAGAGAATGACACAGAAGCACTGGCTCCAGTGATCACACGCTTGACTCTTGGGAGAGTCCGTGAGAAGCTACGGTCACGTCCATTCTCTAGGTGGGGGAGCTGGGGCTCCCAGAGACCACCTCCCCACAAAATAAACTTTGCAGTTAAGGGCACTTGCAGGATAGGACAGGACAAAATGCCCAGGTTACCCTCAGAATTTAAAGCTCAGCTTTCCAGGACTTCCCCCCCCCCCCCCCCCCCCCCCCCCCCTCCCCCCCCCTTCTCGAACAAGGCGGGGTTTCCGCGGGGGG
>NC_064812.1:74263606-74268969 GCF_023721935.1 Panthera uncia
CCCCCCCCCCCCCCCCCCCCCCAGCGTGAATAACACAGCCCTTTACAATCTTGGAGGATTCTCCTGGGGAGGACCTTTATTTAAGTAGCAGCCCTAAAGGAGAAAAACTATTTTGAGTATAGAAGACACAGCAAAGGTTCCCCCCCCCACACCCTGCCGACAATATGAAGCTTTATGGAAATTGCATTATAAATTACACCTTGAAATCCTGCAAAGTTTAATTAATAAAACTGGAAACCGTTCAGTCTGGGAAACATCAAAAGCCACACACAACATATCATTGCAAACAGTTGCCTGGAATCTATAAAAAAGAGAAAACGGACTAGTGGGTGCCCAGGGCAAGCGGGGTTTGGGGGGGCTTGGGGGAAATGGAGAGGGACGGCTCATGGGTACAGGATCTCTTTTTGTTGTGAAGAAAACGTTCTCAGGTTGACTGTAGTAATGGTTGCTCAATTCTGTGAACATACTAAAAACCACTGAATTGCAAACTTTAAATGGGTAAATTATATGGTATGTGAATTCTATCTCAGGAGGGCCACGCTGTAAAAAAAGGCCACATACAGGAGGATTCTATTTATATTACATCCTGGAAAAGGCCCAATTATAGCGACCGAGAACAGATCAGCACTTGCCAGACGCTGGGGGTGACAGAACCATTCTGCATCCTTATTATGGTGGTGGCCAAGGGAATCCATACATTTTTTTCAATCACAGAATTGTATAGAAAGTTTTAAAAGTCGACTAAAAAAAAAAAAAAAAAAAAAGGACAAAAAAACTCCAGTCGTTTCTTAACATCAAACCTACTTTCATTTAAATCTTTGTTCATTTAACTTTGTTAAATTTTTTGAAACAAAAATGCTTACTAATCTTAAAAAATTATTCCGATGACTCAGAGTGCTGTATCCCCCTACTGAAGGGATTTTGAAATATTCTGGAGCACATCTGAAGGAGCAGGGTTTTTTTTTTTTTGTCAGAGGGGGGATATCCAAGGCAGAAAAGGCAATTTTAAGAGTAGGGTGGGGTTCGGGATTATTGCTACAACTCAGGGGTCCCATGCAGTCAAGCCCCTCGTAAATGCCACAAGTGAACTTGGAGGTCTGCTTAGCATCTGTAAAGCTCGTTCTTGACCTCAAGGTGTTTTTAAGGTAGTCAGACTTCGAGCATCCTGTAACCCATTATTAGGAGGAGAAAAAGTATCTTTTAAGATACAACAGAGAAGACTCGACGTTCATTAGCCTCAAATCTGGATTCGTTTATGTGGCATGATAAGAATCACGTGAATCAAAGCCAGAGCAGCAACGTGTGCACCTCATCTCCCTGTTGGAGGGGGAAAGGCCAAGGTTGCTCTAAGGTCAGAGGGCTTGAGGGGGGCAGAGTCTAGATGGAACCCACTCTCTGGCCGGGCCACAGTAGTCTATCCAGGCACTCAGGTGAGGGAGCCTGAGGGTGGGCCTCGACCAAATTAGGCAAGATTTTTATTCCCTCCTTTTTATCTATAAAACTTTTTTTTTTAACTGCTCTACCTCTCATGCTTAAGGACTGCCTAACAATAAAAGAAAATGTTTTCCCTTTGCCTCCTGCCTGAAGAGGAAGAAAAGGCTAGAGGGACCGAAATTTGACCCCAAACGGCACCCCCAGGCGTGTGGCGAGTTAGATTTGTCTGAGGACTTTCAGGTATATTACCTCATTTAACCCTTGCAGCAATGGGATGGAATGTGAAGTACACCTGTCATTGCTGACTTTAGGTGTAAGGAAAAGGAGGCCTGACGAGTTTAAGGAACTTCATCTCATGCCCTACACCTACAACGGGACAGACGTGGATTAGAACCCAATTTTTTTATTTTTATTTTTTTATTTAAAAAAAATTTTTTTTTTTTTTTATCTTCAACTCAGGAACACACTTCTTCACCAAAAACATGGCCCTGCTGTGGTCAGGCTCCTTGGCCTCGCCCCCCTCCCCGTCCTCCACTTCCAGGATTCATTCCTTCTTATGTCACCAACAGACATAAGTGGTGGAAACTCTCAGACACTTTGGTCAGGGGCCAGGGGGCTGCAGGTGGTTATGCCGTGGGCTCCCCCTGCCCTCCTGGCCTGTGGTTCTCCGGGGCCTTGACCCAGACCACAACCCGCGCCCTTTCTCGTAGGAAGGCCGCGCCTCCATACTCCCTGCCTGTGTGTGCTCTTGCTACTTCATAGGAAATAGAGATTCACACTCCTCATTCTACTTTTTAAAAATATTTTCACTTCCCGAGTCCATATGGAACAATTCTGCCATTTAGAGCAAGTGGATGTAACTGCGGGTCATATGCATACATATTCATGAGGACGGAGTATCCCAGGACTGTTTTCTGAATGATGAATAAATGAAGCATTACTTCACGGATTAATAAATTCCACAGGTCAAATAATGGTGCGGTCTCCTCTCCGACAAAAATAAAGTGTCAGAACGACGTGAGGCAGGACAGTGAGTAATAAGGGTGCCGTGTTCCTTCGCATCAGAAAAATGGGTCCTATTTTCCTGAGGCACATCCCAACTGAATTCCCAAAACCAGTTAGTACTTCCAGATGTCTACGCACGCAGACTGGCTTCGGGTCATGTGGCCGGATGTGCGATTACTTTTGGGCCACTGGAAACCACCTTTCCCAAGCCCACGTTTTTATATCCGCCTCGACACATTCACTTGCCTGTGCAGAGATGGGGAGAAAAGCGAGACGAACGAATGAAGAGAAAGGTATTTAAATAAGGCTCGGATCAAACTCCCAGGAGAGAATTTTAGCAACGGAACAGCCAGGGTATAACACAGGGCAAGGACCTGCTCGGGATCGAACCGCAGTCATTCGGCAGAGGCAAGGGAGCTGGCCAGGGCCTGCCAGACCCAGAGCTCGGCAAGCTGCTCATCTGCCAAACAAAAGGCTTTGTGCTGCTTTTCAGTTTCTTACACCTTACTGCCGACAAGCCGACACTGGAAACTAACTTAAAACTGGGAGCGGGACGACAGATGCCTTTGAGGGAAGAGAGTATTGTCTGGGGGGCGCACAGGGAGGCAGAGGGTCCGGCTCTGGTTCTTGAGCTGGGGGTGGTCACAGGAGGCTTTGCTTTAAGCCACTTGCTGCGTGTATGTTCCACTTCAATCGAAAGAAAAAGCCCCCTGATGCGCTGGGAAAACTTTCTTAAAAGCTCCCCTTCGAGGGGCACCGGGGTGGCTCAGTCGGTTGAGCGTCCGACTTCAGCTCGGGTCATGATCTCACCGTTTGTGGGTTCGAGCCCCATATCGGGCTCTGTGCTGACTGCTCAGAGCCTGGAGCCTGCCTCCGACTCTGTGTCTCCCTCTCTCTCTGCCCCTCCCCGGCTTGTGCTCTGTCTCAAAAATAAATAAACATTAAAAAAATTAAAATAAATAAAAGCTCCCCTTCGAGCCTAGGAGGAAAACTCCATCGGAAATGTGCTTTCCTATGATTTGGAATCAGTGAGTACACAGCTAGAAAGAACAGAGTTATCAAGAGCCGGGTAGTCCAGCCTGTTCGGTTTTTTTTCTTCAATGTTTATTTTTGAGAGACGGGGGACAGGAGGGGCAGAGAGAGAGGGGCACAGAGGATCCAAAGTGAGCTCTGTGCTGACAGCAGAGAGCCTGATGCGGGTGTCAAACTCACAAATCCTGAGGTCATGACCTGGGCCAAAGTCAAACGCTCAATGGACTGAGCCACCCAGGCGCCCCTGGTCCAACCTGTTCTAAAGGGTCCTGTGAGAGAATCACTTAGCATGTGTTTACAAACTTCTGGGAATGGAGAAGGCCCACTTTGCACCCCAGCCATATCCCCTTCAGGCCTCCAATCGTGCCTCCTCCTTACCCTCCAATCTAGCCTCTGCCTTTGTACAATTCTCCACTCATGCGAACGCACACACACACACACACACACACAGCCGTGTCCACATCTTGTCAGCCACATGGCTCTATGTTAAATGACACAGAGTTGAAGACCCTGCCCCCTCCCTTCCAAAAAAGTCAACACCAGCCAACGTGGTGGGAAAAACTCAAAAAAAAAAAAAAATATAAAAAAAAAAAAAAAAAAAAAAAATCAATGAAATATCCTCTACACCACCCTCATCTAATTTGTATACATTTCTGTTTATCTAGCAACTTTTCTAAAATCATTTTATTTTATTCTGAGAGAGAGAATGCAAGAGGGGGAGGGGGAGAAAATCTTTAATTTTTTTTAATATTTATTTTCGAGAAAGAGACAGAGTGTGAGCAGGGGAGGGGCAGAGAGAGAGGGAGACACAGAATCCGAAGCAGGCTCCAGGCTCTGAGCTGTCAAAACAGAGCCTGACGTGGGGCTCGAACCCAGCAGCCATGAGATCCTGACCCGAGCCGAAGTCGGACTCCTCCGACTGAGCTACCCGGGCGCCCTTTGATGCTTTGACTTTATAATGGTGCTAAAGTGATATGCACTCAGTCCTTGGCATCGTGAATTTTTATCATTCCCCGGACTAGCCACAGACAGCACGACCCTCTCCTGTGAAGCCGGGCAGTGGCAGTGACTCCCAGGGAACTACGCGATCACAACGGTCAACAACCGCTACGCCACCACCGTTCTGTCCCCACACAACCATTCTGCTTTCCACTTGTAGTACGTATTCAGCACGTTACAGGAGATCTTCAAGACCTTATTAGTACACAAAACAGTCTTTGTGTTCGTTGATGTTGGCTAATGTGACGGGTCTGAGCACATTTAAGGTAAGCTAGGCTCAGCTAGGACGTTCAATAGGTTAGGTAGATAAAGCGCATGGGTTTATTCGCATGTAACCCTATCATGAGTCAAGGAAGATCTGTAGCTATCCTCTCGTGACTATTTCTCTTAACATACTGGTCTCTCAAGGTTCATCCGTGTTTGAGCACGTGTCAGAATTTTCTTCCTTTTTAAGGCTGAATAATATTCCATTGTATGTACACACATTTAGTTTGTCCGTGCATCTGCCGACGGACGCCTGGGTTCCTTACACTCCTCAGCTCTTGTGAATAATCCTGCTATGAACGTGGGCGCACAAATATTTCTTTTGAGACCCTGCTTTCGATTTTGGGGGGTACACACCCAGAAATAGAAGTACTGGATCGTATGGTCATTCTAGGTTTAACGTTTTGAGGAACAGCCACCCTGGACCAATTCACGTTCCGACCAGCAGCGCCCAAGAGTTCCAATTTTTCCACATCCTTGCCAACACTTGTTATTTTCTGGGGTTTTTGTTGTTTCTTTTTTTGTTTGCTAGAGAGAGAGAGAGAGAGAGCTAGCACATGCAGGCAATTGCATGAGTTGGGGGGGGCACGAGGGAGAGGGGGCACGAGGGAGAGGGGGCACGAGGGAGA
>NC_064812.1:74268979-74274420 GCF_023721935.1 Panthera uncia
GGGGCACGAGGGAGAGGGGGCACGAGGGAGAGGGGGCACGAGGGAGAAACCAAAAATATTGGTTTCTGGGCACTGATTAAGGTGCTCAGGGATCTCCTGAGCAAGAAGGTTACTGTTCCATCCATGACCTTGGCACATTAATTTGTCAGCCTTGTGGTCCGTGAACCACCCAGAGAGAACAGAGTACCATAAGCTCTTCCAGGGCAGGAACCTCATGCTACCAGTGTTTGCTTCCCCCAAAGCACCCACTACAATGCCCAACACACAACACTCAATACATATACATCTTAAAAATAAATTGTGGTTATGGAAGTCCAGTAATCACTACTAATCCCACACCAGTCTGTGTGACTACACACACACACACACACACACACACACACACACACACACACACAGAAATAACCACATACTGTACACATCACAAATTAGCAAATTAGTAATCAAGATAACTTCTATTTTCCTTCTAATTTCTTGACTCTCACGAGTTCCCCCCCCCCCCTTTATTCCTCATTCATCTCTCACTTCTCTTCTCCCTCTCCACTCCTTTTCTATTCATGTTAGGACCACCTATGGGACATTACCTCCCTTTACTGACTACCGTCCAACCCCAGGTATGCCCATTTATGAACCAATCACTGGCAAGAGTAGGAGCCTCTGACCAGTCAGGGCCACCCTATCGATGGGGATGGGGAAAACTGCTGAACCTTCAGTGGAGAAGATGAATCCTGAAATAATCTGGGTTCTGTTTTGAAGAGAGGTGGGGTAATGGTGCTGGGTGGGCAGGCAATCAATCACGTCCCTACACGTCCCCGATCGACAGCCACAGCCTCAAAATTTGTCAAAACAGTGCCAGAAGGCATAGTTAGCAGCAGTAGGCAGAAGTTACCGAAATGAAACATTGTAGCATGATAGAAAAATCTGTCTCCTCTCCAGAGCTGTCCAAAAATGAAATGGGTCACTTTGAGCACCCTCTCACGGTGTTCTCACAATGTGGCCTCCATCACCTGCAGTAGGATAACCTGGCAGGAAACTAACATTTGAGACCCAGTATTCACGGGAAGGTAACTACCTCCCTGCTAAGGGCCATGTGTAAGACACTACCAGAATCTCTTCCTTTTACAAGATTCTAGGATTCAAACGTTGAATACCAAGGTAGGTAGGTGACGTCAAGGGCCCGAGGGTTGACACTTGACATCCGAAGGGTTATGTTATTTGTTAAGTTGGATTGCACGGCCTCATCTCTCTTGAAGACTTCTAACTATGGCAGCAATGTAACGTTGGGGTCATTCACTAAAGTGCTCAGAATGGTTTCTTCTACTAGACTCTTGAAAGGTTATCCACTCGTAAAGGAATTGAAGGAAACGTACAATGAAATCCTCATTCAGTGGTCATATTAATTCAGTTAAAACCTTAACAATAACTGAGGGCCGGAAAGTAAAAGACACACAGGCAGTTATGAAATTTAACCGGTTAACGTTTCCTTTCTATATCCATTTTAATCCATTAAAATTGAAACCATTCCAAAAGGCAATGTGCTCCCGTGTCCAGAGAGACAACAACCAAGGTCTTGTCCAGAGAGACAAAAAAAACAAAAAACAAAAAAAACAACTTACGGTACTCATTTGATTATATGGATGACCCTACATTCCACATTAGAATTTCATTTGAAGCCAGAGAGACTGGGTGCCTACTACCATATTTGCCTGTCCCCCTCTAGACCACGAAGCCTCTCATGTAAGGATGCGGTCCATCCCAGTAGCCTAGGCCAGAGGACCCCTGGCCTCTCTGGAATCCCCAGGCTCATTTGCCTATCTCCGTAAAGCCCCTATCTAGAGAATTCCTTCTACTCCTTCTACACCCGGCTCCAGCGTCTCTTCCTATCACCGGGAGCCCTTTCCTTCCGCTTGCAGAGCGCCGTGTGTATACATCTAGGACGGCACGGGTCCCACTCTGAACACCACATCTGTGTCCTCACGCTCCCCTACAAAGGGCATCCTTGAATGCCGAGACCATCCCGCTAACCCTGGTAGTTACCGTAGTTCTGGGTACCTCGTAGGCAGATCCAAAGTTCAGTCAAGACTCCAGCACATGGCAAACCGCTGGGCAGGATGGTTTGTGACTGACCCCCCCAGTAGACTCTGAACTCTCACTGGGTTGTGACAATATTTAAATTTTTGCTCAGCATGTGTTTGTGGAAGGAAGGAAGGAAGGAAGGAAGGGTTCCTCCCCTCTAAGAAAGAATCACAGAGTCGATTATAAAAAGAGCTTCCTTTTATTTGGTGCCTGCTGTGTACCAGAAACAACATTAGGAGATAGGAGGTAGGCTCTGTTAATCACCATCACAAACCTGGTATTACTAAATGGTGAGGATAAGTAACTTACCTAAAGTCATAAGCAGGGGAACCGAGATAGGAACTCAGATCCGTTTAACTTGGAAACCCGTTGTCTTTTTACCATTTACGTTATCTCCCCTCAAATTCAAAGGTAAGAATCTCTCAAAGGCATTGAAAACAAGAGATATTCAATATGTGGTATCGGATTATGCAAGGTAGTTGCCAGCATCATTGGCAAATTATGCCATTTTGGCCAAATATTGCCGTTCCTAGTTATGGAAGGGATTTTTTTTTTTATAATATTTTTGAGAGAGAGAGAGAGAGCACGCGCACCAGAGCACGGGTTGGGGAGGGGCAGAGAGAGAGGGAGACACAGAATCCGAAGCAGGCTCCAGGCTCCGAGCCATCAGCACAGAGCCCGATGCGGGGCTCAAACTCATAGACCGTGAGATCATGACCCGAGCCGAAGTCGGAGGCTCAACCGACTGAGCCACCCAGGCACTCCTGGTAATGCTTTTACTATCTTATAGATCATAAAAGGGATCCCAACACCAAGCTGCTGCTTTATAATACATTCTCTCTTTTTTTTTTTTTTTGTAAGTAGGCTTCTCATCCAGTGCACAGCCCAACATGGGGCTTGAACTCATGACCCAGAGACCAAGACCTCAGCGGAGATAAAGAGTCAGACACCCAACTGACTGAGTCACCCAGACACCCCAACAGATTTGCCTTTTAAATCAAATGGAAAATAGTCATAATGCCACAGAATCTTAGACCTCAACTCCAAATTAATCGCTCATTTCTTCAATAGTGTTGCTATCATTAAGAATATTTAGATAGGTGTTTGGACAGGATGACCACTCAGGCCAGCGATCAAGTACCGACCGGCTAGTGACTACGAGGTCAAGGCTTCTGATGTTACACAAGACAGCAATAAATGCTACTTTTCAGCCCCAAATTAATCTCTGTGGAGGTGCCTGTTAGCCCCTGGGTTAATGATCCACCTCTTCCGAGCAGCTAATGAGTATTCACTATCTCTTCATCATTTGGCAACTGCATTTTATAGCCAAGAGTCTAGGCAAGAAGTTGGTCGTGAAGGAAGAAAATGGCTTCCCGCTAAAAGGCTCTAGCAATTCTCCTTTGACACAGTAAAATCCAACATTTGGTATTCTGGGCAATGGCCCTCCAGGCTCATCCCCACTCCACTAGAACGAGTTCTTGGATCTTCGAATGATTCCTGCACAGCTTACTCAAGGAACATTTGTTACGCTCCACGCTAAATATGACTAAATAGAAGAAACAGACCCTCCTTTAAGAAAATATCGTATCTACTTACAAGACGCAGAGCCCATGAGTTCCTCCAGGGGCAAGTCTGCTCACGATTAGATCACACGAGCTCCATCGTGGCCACTTTTGCCCCCACGTTTCCTGATGGCTCTTCCCTTTCCCCTGCACTCACACTGGCTTCATGTCACTGCTCATTACAATGGTGTTTTAAAGTCAAATAAGTGATTCTTGGGGCGCCTGGGTCGCTTAGTTGGTTGAGCGTCCGACTTCGGCTCAGGTCACGATCTCACAGTCTGTGGGTTCGAGCCCCGTGTCGGGCTCTGTGCGGACAGCTCGGAGCCTGGAGCCTGCTTCGGATTCTGTGTCTCCCTCTCTCTCTGTCCCTCCCCTGCCCTCTCTCGCTCATGCTCTCTCAAAAGAAACAAACATTAAATTAAAAAAAAAATTTTTTTATCAAATAAGTGATTCTTAAAAAAAAAAAAAAAAAATGTACCAAGGCAATAAAATTGGTATAACCCAGAAATAATCACTATCAAAACTTTAGTACAAAAAGTATCGATGTGCATAGCTTACAGATTATGTGTCTCACCAATGCATATATTTCAGAAATACTATCATATATTACCCACACATTTGTGTTCAACTTATTTTTTCTTTTTCTTTTTTAAATTCCAGTATAGTTAACATACAACGTTACATTAGTTTCAGGTGGACAGTGTGGGATTGTGACATGAGCTGAAATCAAGAGCCAGAAGCCCAACCAACTGGGCCACCCAGGCGCCCCAAACTGAATACTATTTTTAGAAAGATTGTATGGATTTATCTTAATTTGTATTTGCTTAATAAGCCTCCCTATCAGACTGGAGCTTCTTGGAATCTCTGGGCTCCCCCAAATGTTTTAAACTCTAATAGATCTCACTACGCTGTTCTTGAAAGGATGGCCCTGGGTCACACTGCCCGGTGATCTAGATCTAGAAGGAAAAGCTCTTTCACCAAATTCATTTCTTTTTCTTTCTTCTTCTTCTTCTTTTTTTTTTTTTTTTTTTTTTGCATACACATAGACGTGCATTCAGGCACAAGGTGAAACATGTTTCTTGATGTGGGTTATGGTCAAAGAAATGTGAAAGTCACATGAAAGTCACCGCCCTATCCCAAAAAATTAACAAGAGGCTAGAGTTTAAGTAATTTTAAAAACAGGACTGAACCACTATAGTTAGCTTAAGAAATTATTATATTGCCTGAACATTAAAAGATTTCAGAACACCTAGTTAGATTTTCAGAATGATTTCCATGATGGTGACCATCAAAACGTACATCTTTCTGTTGCTTAAGACTCAAACACGGCCACCATGGGCTTTGCCACAGAAGGCTCTCCAGTGATGACTACGCTTGTTCTCCCCCTCCCCCCCCCCGCCCCCTCTCAGGGGCAAACTGAAAATGAACAGAGCAGAAGGTGGTAGAAAGAACCCTGAGGAAAAAAAAGCAGTGTTGAGTGGTAAGGAAGGTGGGGCTGCAGGCAAATGACTGGGTCTGGGGCCTTCCAAGCAGGAGGAAGTATCACTTCCTTGCCGGCCCCCTCCCTCGGGCCTCCCGTCAGGCCGCTGGCTACAGTTCTGCCCTCTGTGACACAGCTTCCCCGTGGAAAGCAGAAGTGGTCCTCCCTCTCCAGAGGGTCTCTCTGAGACGAGCTTCTCTGTTCCCCTCACCCCCGTGGGGGTTAACATTAACAGGAAGAGGCACCCAGAAGGCCCAAAGGCCAAGAAGACATCATTACTTGAGCTGAGGCACCCAGAAGGCCCAAAGGCCAAGAAGACATCA
>NC_064812.1:74274430-74279240 GCF_023721935.1 Panthera uncia
TGAGGCACCCAGAAGGCCCAAAGGCCAAGAAGACATCACTACTTGAGTTGGAGGTAGAATAAATGCAAACCCATCTCTCCGGTCTCCCCAGCGCTGAAAAGTGGGCCCAAGGAAGTCCTGACAGCTCTCCCATGCCCCACAACTGATGCTGTACCCACAGACAGAGGAAGAAGGACTAGAGAGGCACGTTGGCAAAGAGCTTTCAGATGGCACGGCTTGGGATCAACAGAGTCAGTGTAGATGCTCAGAGAAAGAGGGGAATGTGGGCAGACCCAGCATTATCAGACTTGCCTGAGGTGTGAACTGTAAAAAGCAGAGGAGAGAGACTTAAAGGCACTCTGAGCTACACGAATGGAGACTTCTGCCCAGGGTTCTCCAACTCACCGGGAGCAGAGCCCAGACCAGTAAGAAATACCTACATTGATGGATTCTATAAAGGCCTCACCATTCGTATAATTTTACGGGACATCATTTGTGTAAGTCAGCGTTATGAAAAATGAACAGTTACCATGACATGAGCCAATAAACTCTTGCCATTAATGCTCATCTCTTATCACGTCAACTCATGGTTCATGGACCTGGTAAGAGGGTGAACAGAGAGCTGAAGAGGGGGGCCAGAGAAGGGAGACTGGGAATATGTGAGGGTTAATAAAGACAGTCAAACAACCAAACTTTGGAAGAGTTCTATACAAATGAAAGCCATTTCCAGATGGTCAACAGAACTTTCAAGAACTACTTTTGCGGCAAATAAGGAATGCTGACAGCTTATTCAGTACTAAGGGAAAGTGAAGCACAGAACGAGACTGAGGAAAAAGTCCAAGAATGAAGAACAAAGGCTACATCAATGGCCCCTGTAACTTGTTAGCATGGATGTACCTTTTTAAAAATTTTTTTAATGTTTATTTTTGAGAGAGAGGGAACACAGGGAGGGACAGAGAGAGACAGAGGGGGAGACAGAGAATCTGAAGCAGGTTCTGCATTGACAGCAAAAAGCCCGATGTGGGGTTTGAACTCAGGAAGCATGAGATCATGACCTGAGCCAAAGTCAATTGCTTAACCAACTGAGTCACCCAGGTGCCCATGGATGCACCTTTTAAACACAACATCCCAAATCGTTATTTGAACTTTCTCTTCTAAATTACAAGAGAGCCCGTCCAGCTAACTTAAGCCAAGGATATCCAAAAGAGGGTCCAAATCTTTAAACCGGGCTGTTTCAAAAAGTCTAATTCCTCAACTGGCAGACTCCTATGCTATTTTTCTATACTTGGGCTTCTCCCCTAAATGGGAACTTACTCAAAATAAATTTCAGAAATGATGATAGAGTGAACTCAACATTTCACAACTTAAGTGTCAGGAAACCGGGCAACTGTAAGAAATCTTTCAATATTTCTGACTGGGGGAAAAAAAAAAAGACTTCCTCTTACATATTTGTCCTCTTCTGTCACCAATCTTTAAAGATAACAGGCAACGTGTACCCTCTTGTAAGAGTGTTGGCTTTGAAGGGTACCTTGCTCATAGCAGGTGCTCAGTAAAGGGCAGCGTATGTTTTAACGAGCATCTTCTGGGCCCTATCTCCCTACTTTATATTTTCACTTCAAATGATGTTCCTAGTGTTATAACCACCACACAAGGAGGCCTGTAAGGTTCACGGGAGGCATTTCTAGCAGAGGCTGGAGGCAATCCTTGGGCAAAGTATTAGCTGAGCACTTCTGTATTAACCAATAAGCCCTAATAGCCCCCAAGGCAGTCACTAGAGTTGCTCGGGCAACAGCCGATATAGGGGTCACCTTGGCAATGATCAGATCTCCCCCCTCCCTGAGCAGGAAGCAGTGCTAAAAGGCACAGAAACGCATCTCCCGGAATATGCCTTAAGTGCCCTGCTTGATGATGCAATCGCCAAGAGATAGAAGAAAATTACCTTGTGGTTCCCCTTTTTGAAAATGTTTATTAAGTGATTTCTTTCCCGTAGTTGAGTACCTACTACAGGGCAAAGGCAGAAAAGTGCGGAACGCTCTGAATATGGAGCCAGAAAACATACCTACTCTGCCCAAAGGTGCTACTTTGCCACCTGTAATCTTGGGCAGGACACCAAACCTCTTGGTTTTGTACCTGTCCCTGCCCACCCTGGGGTCCATGAGAGGTTCAGATGAAATTATAACTCAGGAAGGCCTCTGATTCCGGGACGAGTGATTCCCAGGAATCGCTCCTCACAAGCGAAAGGGATGAGCACCGTCATCGCGATGGGTCATCGGTCGACGTCCCAACTAATGACTATCCATGCTTGAGGACATGGAGGTCATGGAGATCAGCAGTGTGAGCTATGACAACGTTTCACACCGCAGCCTCAGACACCTTGTGTTCTTATTTACGCAGATGCAAATTATACTACCCATAAGCAAACCCATGCTAATGTTGTTGAATCACAACTCTGTGTATTCATTTGAACCAAATGGCGTCTCCGATGTTTTGAATACAAGTGAAATGGACCTAAGGGGCTTGGACAGTCCTCGATTCACAAAATGGCTGGACTACTTTTTCTGCTAAAAAAGCCCCTGGGGGTTGGGAGGATATGGCAAGGTCTCCATACACGTGGGCAACATCGAGTGGGTCGTTTTGACTGGGCAAAGGACCTTAATCCAAATCAAGCCCTTGCTCCCAGTGATACAGCTGAGTAACGGGTCCTGCAGAGAGACTGACCCTGGGAGAACTGGACAGTCAAAAAAAGTCCCCTCAAATCCCCATTTCAGAAACCAGGACGGAGGGCCAGCGGGCTTCAAGTGCCTTACGAACCAGCCTTGTTCCTTGACCTTGCACGGAGCCAAACTCCAAGCCAAACTTCACCCTTTCTTCCAAGTAATCTCGACTCTGCGACAGGCACTGGGGCTAGCGTTTTGGACCAGACAGAGCTGTTTTCACAGAGCCTTCATTGCAGTGGTGAATACAGACACACACACATACACACACACGCACAAATCATGATATAACACCAGTTACTGCTATGAAGGAAATGTTGGCCGAACAAACGGACAAGTCATTAACCCAACTTATCCCAAATCACAGCTCTGGTAGATAATGGCAGAGGCCCAAACTTAGGTTTTCCAGTTCCTGTTTTCTCTTCCCTTACCGGGGCTGGCCTCTACCCTTCACTCAGGAAGAGGGTTACCCCACTCTGCCTCCAAAGAGGCCCAGTCACCAAAAGCCTCCTGTGATCAAATTAAATGTCTTCAAGCCTTAAGACATTTAGCTCCTTACCTCCAAACGAAAACCGGGGACTAACTGAATCCCACCCTTTTTCCAGCAGACTTTACTTCATTTAGGAAGGGCTTCTCGGTACTTACTAAATTCCTATACTCCTGTTCCCCCCTGCACGGCTGTGGCTTTTACCTGTGCAGGGACAACAGGCCTGCCTTCCTAAACCCTACAGGCGCCTGTAGGGGCGGTCAACAAATCAAAAGTCAAACATCTTTACTGGCTAGCGCTTAGGGTGAGTGAGACTCCCGGGCGCTAGCTTTGCAGACACCTAATCTCCGGTGTATTAATATTAAGCACGTTTACTAGGAGGGTCAGGCGGCTAAATCGGACCATGTAGTCTTAGGTTTAAAATCAAATTGCAAAGAACCAGGGAACCCTGTTTTGATAGAGTTACTGTATTTGCGACAAATAGTAACAGCGCCATTTACGGAATGCCTGTGTGTGTACTTGGGGCTTTGCATACAATACACAGCTCAGAAAGTAAATATTTTCTCCCAGAGATGAAAAAACCCACGCAGGTAATTTCAGTAATAGGCCCAAGCTGACACTCGGCGAGGAAACTGCAAGGCCCGATTCAACCCAGGTTTCTGGCAAAGAAGTTGGGTGGGTTTGGGATAATACACACACACACACACACACACACACACACACACACACACACACACACGAATGGAGACACAACCGCACGACCACGTCAGCTATTAGAAAGGAACATCGCAAACGCACAGCTTGGAGAAGATGCCACAGTCGGCCAAGATAACGCAGGAAAGCGGGAACTGACGCTTACACCCTTCCCCCCAAGGCGAAGGAAAGGCAACCCCTGAATTCTTAAAATAACTCTCGCTTCCTCTCCGCCGGCGGAGGCACGGGACTGCTCCTCGGCAGGCGGGGAGGCGCCGGGCTCGGCGGGAGGGTGCCTACCGATTCTGCCGCAGCCCCCCCACCCCACCCCGACGTCACGCTCGCGAGGAGCCTGGCAGAGGGCCCGGGCCGAGCCCCATCCCTCACCTCTGGGGGCCCCGGCGCGGCCGGATTTTGCAGCCCGAGGAGTCCCCGCCGGGATCCCCGCCGCGCGCCGGCTCTGCGCGGCGAGGGGCTTCCCCGAGGCGCACCGAGAGCGGCCCGGGCGGGGACGGCAGCCAGCGCTCGGGTCGGCACCGGAGGGACCCGCCGCGCGCCTGCCCTCGCACCCGCACCTCCCACCGCGCCCCTGCGCGCCGCAGCCGAGAGGACACCTGCGGAGCCGCCCGCCCCCGCGTCCGCGCTCCCCCACGGCCCGGCCACCCACAGGCTGGAGGCATCCGCGCTGCCAGGAGGCGGCGCGCGCCCCCGGCCGCCGCGGCCCGCGCCGACCCCCCCCAGCCCCCGGCCCGCCCGGCGCCCGGGACTCCGGGCGGGGACACAGCCGCGGTCCCCCCCACCCCCACCCCGCGCCCACCCCCCCGGCTAGCTCCGGGGACTCACCAGCTCCGGGTGAAAGTTGCTGGGCGGCGGCGGCGGCGCTCCACGGTGACTCGAGTTCAGAGCGGGGGGCGCGACGGGGCGGCCCCGCGGGGCC